>NW_020449975.1:688013-698994 GCF_003343035.1 Apteryx rowi
GTATGCCAAGGAAAGACTGTTTACTCTTTTACCTGATATTATGTAAAGGTTTTAATTATCCAGGCCTGAGGCTCTTGAGTGACTACTGTTTTGTCATGTGCTTCCAAGGCAAATGAGGCGGATACAGGATTGTCTTGCTTTCTGTCCTGGATGATTTTCTCAACCTAGACATCTCTTCTACAGGCTTTTCCCATCTCCTCCCAACTCTGTCCTTAACACCTTCAGGCTTTAACCCTGAATTTCCTTTCCCCACCTTTGAAGGCACAGCGTGAGGTCAGAGGAGGAAGGTCAAGCTTACACTGAATATGCTGTGCTGGGTCTCAGGAGACTAGCCGTGAATTTCAGAGGCGGCATGATCTCAAAATCAGGGGCGCTGGTCTGAGAGGGAAGCAGTCTGTTGTTGATCCGTGCTCTATATGCAACTTGGGACAAATCCCGTATCTTCTTTAAATCTCAGATTCCTCTTTGATGACTTGACTGTCTGTTCTCTGTAGGTAGCAAGGACCATCTCTCACTATATAGTTGTACAGCGCTTATCGTAAGGAAGCCTTGATATTTAGCTGGAAACACCTTGGCTGATTTAATACTTCAGACTTTTCCATTCAGCACTTTTGTGCATTACAGCTTTTTACCCTCATACCTCATGCATTGTTTGGGGACTCTCTTTTGCTGAGACCTGATCTTTTGGTTTTTTGTTTGTTTGTTTTTGGTGAGCTTTCTTCTCTCGGCACTGAACCCAGCTTTAATTTGTTTACATACTTTGTAGCATGCCAGATTCTGTACCTGGAGATGGGTATCTATCCATATTTAAATAGATACTTACACTCTGCATGAGGAATAAGCCACCATGAACAAACATAAAAAAAGCTGAGCTAGATGTAGTGAGGAAATGCTCTCTTACTGTTTTCTTTTTTCTTTTTCTTTCTTTTTTGTGGCTGGCTACAATTAAGTAGCAAATTGCTGCTTCTTTGGGTCATGGTAGGATTAATCAACAACACTCCAGTGAGGCCATTTTTTCCTGGCTCAGGCTTGGCATGTGGGGCTATTTCCCCAGTAGAAGTGCCTTCCAGTTTAAATCCTGTCATGCAGAAAGCTTTTTCTTCATATATGCTCTCCCCCTGTGGTTTCCACGGGAGCTCTGCCCTCCAGCTTTTCCAATTCAGCATTCACGGTATGAACTTGAGTGTTTGGGAAGCTGCCAGGGGATAGGGAGCTGAGCAGCAGCCGATGCTGTGTACTAGTGTTGGGTTTTTTATTTCTTTTGAGCAATTAATCTCCATTAGATTGCCCAGCTCCTGTTATGCATCTTTGATATGGATAAAGGACTGAGTAGGAAATGCTGTCATTAAGAAATTTCCCTTTTTGTTAGTGCTGTTAAGGTCTGAATGCTGTTTAGCTCTGTCAAGCAGCGGCTCTAAAACTATTTAGACTCTCTTTTTTATCCTGTAGTACTTTGGCCTTCTCCCTTGTGTGCATTTCTAGTATGCTTCGGTCTACCCCAAACACTTGCCTCCCTGCTTCCAGCTCCTTTGCCTCCCCKGGGTGGGGGGAACCACCCCTATTGTCTATTGCCCAGCGAAAGTATCACTGCATCCCAATCCAGCCAAGCCAGCTCTGATCCTGTCCAGAGCAGTCCCACGATTCAGCAGATTTTTGCATACCTTGCTGCTTGCCTTTCTGCTCCGGTTTGCCTGCCCAGCTCCCTGCCCACTGACTGACCCACTACCACAGTTGCTGTGCGCTGGGTGGTTTGAGGGCCTGCCCCAGTTCACCCCAGTCCTAGCCAGCAGGCCTGGGTTTCCCCAGGGGAAGGAAAACATAGACATGCCTACAATGCTTTTGTTCCTGTCCCAGCTCAGCTCAGATCGCSTGACGAGGAGGAAAAGCCAGCCCCACACAAGGAGGGGACACCTCTGCTCACTCTGTAACCTCTGGCCCCGCTTTCCTCTTTGCATTGATGCAAAGTCAATGGCTGCTGGAGTTGGGAATTCCCAGGCATGAGGGAGAAAGGTCACTTGCTCTCCCAGGTGACCTGTCCCCAGCTGGAGAACTGCTTCGTTAGAGGGACCGTGGAGAAGGAAGCTGTGACTCCACTGCCCTGGGCACAAGGCACAATTGCACTGCAGGCTGGAGAAGCCCTCGTGCTTCCTCTGCACTCCTGGTTGTGAGGAGCGTACTACAAGGGTACATATCCCACATAGCTGGGCGCTTTTCAAATACGAGGGAATGGCACAAGATGTTTTCTAAAGTTATTTTCATACTTTGAATCTTCTTCGCCTTTAGCAGGGATATCTAACCAAGCCATGTGGATCAAGGTTCAACCTTGGCACACACACCAAAAACAAGGTTTTGCCTGTCTATTCGCTGGGAGGAACTCCACTTGCCCCTGCTCTTTTGTTGTGTAGGAGCATCCTGCCTCTCTCCTTTTTCTCCCTTTGGCTAGGCAATGAGATGACCCAGGCCTCCACAGTCCCCCATGTTCTGCCCCAACCTTTCCTTGCCTTGCATGTCCCTCCTTTATTTCTGTTCCTTCTCTCTCTCTTTTGCCCATTGCCTGCTCTCTGCGCTGCCCTTCTCTCAGCCTTCTGAACCCTCCAACAACTCCTCTTGGTTTCCTGTGCAGAGTCCTGATGCCTTCCCTCTCCTCCCCCATCACCAGCACCTAACCATAGTCTGCTCTCCTCCTTGGTCCCCTTTGCTTGTACAGTTGTTTGTCAGCTAGGCCTTCATTTTGAAAGTAAATCAAAGGCAGTCTGTTGTGAGAAAGCGAAGAAGTGGGGAAATTACTGGGGATAAGAGAAAGGAAGCAGAGATTAGACCCCCCCTTTTTCTCTATTTTTCTCTTTTCCTTTTTTCTGGTTTTGGCACAGGTAGTGCCAGAGTAGTAAGTTATGTAAATCCTTCATAGGAAAGACCAGTTCCTATTTTATCAGAGAGAAAAACATTCCAGCAAAAATGGGAGCATGCTATATGTGACTGTAAAATGCTGCATTAGAAAATTAATACAAATTTCAATGCCTAGCTGACGATTTCAACAAAATACTAGGCAGAAATTTCTGGAAAACATAATTAATAATTAGTTATTATGCTATAACTATCACCATAATTAATGTGCAGTGTTTCGCTTCAGCAGTTTTTTTCAAAATATTTGATTATTTCTGCCTTCGCTGTGTGAATTTCAGGTGGTGAAAATGAGTTGCTTTGCACCGGTAGATCTACTGAATATGCAATGAACAAACCCGCAGCAGTCAGGAGCCCTAGCCAAGATGGAGAATGAGACGGTGAGCTGGGAAACAAAGGTGAAGGAGAGAGGCAATGAAAGCAAAGCGTTTCATACAATAGCTAAAATACAAATCTCTGGAGACTTAAAGATATTGCATGAACACCAATTTCGCATGCCTATTGTCTGGGTGGTATTAGCGTGTATAGGACTCCCTGCCTCCGTCTCTCTGAGTGAGGGGAGCATCATGGCAAATCAGGAAATAGCATAATTGAATCAGCTCTGTCACATGACAGGGTTTCAAACCAGGCTGGACCAGGCACTAAAATGACCACATATCACAAGCACCTTGCCTCCCCCTAACTCCCCCCAAATTACTTCTGTGAGTAAAGCGAGTAAGATTTAAACCACAGCAAGAGACAACCCAGTTGTGGATTTCATTAGAGGTCTCTTCTGCCATCTGTGAGACTTTATGGCTAAGACGCTGGGTGAAACAGCTTTCTAGAAAATTCTTCAGAAAAAAGACAGCTAAAAAATGCAAGTCATGTTTATGCCATTTATGGAGAGTTTATTTTGTCCTTAAGAATAAAACAAAATGCCAGTAGTTCACAATTTTCGTTGTGTGAGATAACACATGAGTCAGAATATGCTGCCGCAGTTTGGAGAGGTACGGTTCCTGTCCTTCCCTCCCCTTTCACCCCTACATAAAAGTTGACAATTAGTTTTTACTGCACATACATGAAGGGAGATACATGCTTTGGCCTCTATGTGAGAGCAATAATTCTCTTAAATTGATGTGTCAGCGAACTAAAACTCAATATTTTTTTCGCACAGTGTATTTTGCAGTCAGAGGACCTTCACTAATCGGAATAAAGCAATTTGGCTCCCTGTCATTGCTCACTGAAAACATATGAGCTGGTTGGCATGTATGGCCTCCTAGATTTATCAGTGTCTCCCATCTAGTGCATGGGAGGTTCAGGGCTGCAGCTCAGAGAGGAGTGAATTTTTATGAATGCTTTTTTCCCCTCCCTCAGAATTCCCAGAGCTAGATTTATTCCTTAGTTTCAGAAATATTTTATTTATTGTCCATATCCTCTTTAAGTCAAATCGAAGTCATATTTTACATTTTTGATTTGTATTACTATGTCTTTATTGCTTTGTTCTTTAAACAAAAACAAAACGACCCAAAATCTGGGAGAGGTACCGTTCCCACAGCTCTCCTTTACTTTTATGCGAGAACCCTGTGATATGAACATGTCCTTTCACTAGGACCTGTATAAAATGGACTTGCTGCATCTTGCATCAGGTTCACCAAAGGCTGGCTTTCGTGTCGTGGCTTTGTCATGCTGCCTTCGAGGAAGTCTTCGTCTCCTTCCCAGCTGAACTGGTGCAGCTTACACTAGTGCTCTGCCAAGGTAGATGGGACAGCCATGTTTTYATAGCCAGTCTTCACAGTTTGATTGAACCATAATATGCCCTTTTGTCTCACTGACTGTACCCTGCAGTCTCCCCACTTCTCCCCGCAGCACCAGAGTTTGCTCTTTGCCAACTCTTGTTCTCTGCTTTTGCCTAGAGAAGTGGTTCTCAGCCTTTGAATAATGTGAACCACAAAAATGTGTTGGGATCCCACTGGCACCATCTTATCACACTTCTGGTTATAAAGAAAGGGATGTTCTGGATCAGGTGTTTCAGACATTGGTCACTATACCACTGATAGGCAAGTTACTTTGAAGTCACGCGATGGAGAATGCCTGTTTTGGGGTAGTGAAGCTTTGAATGTCCAGACGACTCTTCCAGTGCTTGCTCATGATTGAAGAACAGCCAGGAGAAGCCCTCACTTAGGAGAAAAATCTTGGTTGGATTCTTGTCCTTCTCCAGGCATGTATGCAGCCTAGCACAGGGCTGGGACCAGCACTCTTGATACCACCATGGTGACAATCCTGTCTCTGTAGTGATGGTATCTAAGGCCTTGTTCCTGTCCCCTTCAAATGAGTTTCATGTTAAGAGCTCAGGATTTACTGCAGTTGGGTCCTAAAACACAGGCAGTGCTCCAGTGGGAACTAGGGAGGAGATTTTGGTAGTGGATGAAAAATCTTTTCGGGATATGTCTTTGATGAGTTAGTTTCTTGCCAGCTACCGTCCTAAAACTGCTTCTTCTCTTGGCCTTTGTCCCCTGAAATTAGTACTATTTTGAAGACTGGCTGACCAGCTGGCTTGGCAGAGTTGTGTGGGCACTGCTGTCCCCCTGGTTGCGGACTGTAACCTGCCTGCATGGTTGCAGAGACATTGGCTGACTCACCACTCATGCACAAGACTTGGCTGTCCAGTGCCTTCTCACAGCTTTCCCTGGATGTTCTGTGGGATAGGCAGGCTTTTTACCACCTCACAGCAGCTCTGTGGTCTGCACTACAGTTTCCTGGCATACGCACACAGCCATCCCAGTCTCATTCAGTGCAGGAAACAGCACTTCTGGTGGTGGAGTAGCTCGGGAGGAGCTTTTTAGCGCAGCACAGAGACTTAACCAGCTTGCCTAAGCCTTCAGCTAGGATACTGCAGTCTGAAAGGGAGCATCCATAACAGCTTGGTCTTTTCCACAAAAGAGACACAACTGTTGTACTCAGGAAGAAAGGTGTCTGTCCTGTGATTCCCTTTCAGCGTTTCCCCAGAGGTGACCTGCTGGTCCCAGTGGCTGGGAGGAGACATGCTGTCCTTGTCTTGTCCTGCCTTTATTCCCCTCTAACTTGGTGCTTTGTGGAAGGAATGCTAAGAGGATTAGTTAATAACCAGAGAAAAATGGCCCAAGCCTTTGGAAGTCCATTTATCCTTTTAATCACACTCTCTCTAATGAGCTATATTTTTCTTACTTATCATTTTCTTTGTTCATTCCCATTAAGGTGTTTTTAACTATTTTAGCTCAAACAATACCCCTTAAATAAGAGGATAGTATTAAGTGCCTCAGCACAAGGAGGGGAAGCTGCCTTTAAAAACTGAAAGTACTGCTTGACTTCCACTTTCAAAGCATTTAATTTTACCTGGTCCACAATTTTAATATTTTCCAATAAAATAACTAGATGGGGGCACATTAAAATGGTCTCAGTTGAGCTGTTTTAATAAAAGGAGAAAGTTTAAAGAGCTCGGCCATGGATGAAAAGCTATTTAAAGCAGGCAGGTTGGATATTTCTGGCATGGATGCATGAGGTATCTGTCTCCACCTCTAATTAAAAGGTCTGTATTGTTCAGTTCTACAACACTCCACATGATAGACATATTAAAGACTCAAGAGACAGCCATGTTGTCCTGTGTTGCGTCTCACTCTAGCAAGGCCCCGTATATCTCTACACAACCCATACTGCCTGTATTCCTGGGAAATCTGGTGATTCAGTCCATGTGCTTCACAGTCCCACCAGCCTGGCAGGGCAGTTTCAGCCTCAGAAAGGAAATTCCACTGGGTAACACTCCTGCAGTGAGTGAGCCACCTTTTCCAGGTAACTCCTGAAGAATTGCACTATCTTTCTGCAGCATAGGTGGAAGTACAGGGGTCCAGGACTGGGAACAACATCAGTGACATGAAGAAAACTTGCTTCATTCCACAAGTCCTTCCATGCAAAAATCTCCCACTGGCATTTCAGGGGGAAATTACATAGGCAGGGAAAAAAGCAGAATGAGCTCTTTTTCTGCAGTTGCTGGACTAGCAGTACTAGCAGACAGGTAGAACTGCTTGAATGGGGGACAAGTATGACTTTTTATCTAGCTGAGTAAGGTAACAAACAGAAAACCCCCATAAAATATTTATGCATCAGCCTTAGTGTTGTGACTTGCAACACCACAATCCTTTGTAACATGGTACCACATGTTCACAAGTTTTGAAAAGGCTAAAATGCTCTCCAGCAATTTTCAGCTCTGAAAAACAGAAACTGAAAATGATTTTGCTTTCTTTTTAAAAACCTGGCCTAAACAGGCTTTCAATAATGAACAGACAGTTTGCTATTTTGCCATGCAGAACTATTGTGGACCAACATGTGGAATGTATAAGTAGTGTTTTAAAATACAGATGTCTCAAAGTGCAGAGTCATAGGATTCGCTTGGGCAGGGAGAGAAATATATGAGTGATTATAAACTTATATGGAACTCCCTTAAGAATTTGGCAACAAATTTTACTTTCGCTGAGGGTTTCTTTGGTGAAAGAGAGTTTTTGGAATTTCCCCACAAAATTCTCTCTTCTTGTATGTAAATGTCCAATGCAAAACATGATTCTGTTTGTAATTTATGAGACATCCACTGTGTAACTTCATAGAAACAGTATTAGTATTCCTATAAAATATAATTGCTGTCTAGTAAGAAATCTCTGAGGCAGTAGCAACGTTAGACTTCTTCATACAAAAACGAACTAATTAATTCTGGCATCAAATAAAAATATGGGTAGTTAATTGTTTTAAACCCCATTTCACAACTAGGTGTAGGAGCAAGTTAGGTAAGTGATCTTATGGAAAGAAAAGTCAAGCAACTTGTGTAAGGCTACACAATCAAGTAAGCGGCAGAAGCTAGGATTTGTGCATTCTTGGACTCCAGATTGATCTTCTGTTTATTAAATTATATTAGATCTTGAAAACTGCATAGATATTGACCTGTTTGTTCTGGACATTTCATGCTATTTCCCCATATTTCTTAATTTTATCTTTCTTTTAAGACTAAAATTGCTTGTCAAATATTATAACAACTTACAAACAGCTTACATTTTAATGGAGAACTCCAAAATAACATGAGATGTATTTTCTCTATTCTCACTGCTTCTGGGGTAACTCCATGCAGGATAAGGATACTGGAAATATTAGCACAGACAAAGTATTGCTGGGTTTTAACCACTCCATCAGGTGACCATGCCATACACCTTTTCTGTGTTGGCACCTCTGGGAAAAGATGCACTGGTATGGGAAACTGAGACAGTTTTTCTGGAAAGGGGTACAGGAGGGAGGGAAGAGGAAAGGAAATGCAGAATCACGGGATCTATGAAGTTGGAAGGCACCTCTGAAGATCATCTAATCCAAGCCCCCTGCTCAAATCACATCAGCTACAGCAGATTGCTCATGACTGTGTCCAGTCAGGTTTTGCTTATCTCCAAGGATGGAGTCTCCACAATCTCTCTGGGCAACCTGTTCCAGCGTTCAATCACCCTTGTGGTAAAAAACATTTCTTATGTTTAAATGGAGTTTCCTGTATTCCAGTTTGTGCCCGTTGCTCACCAGGCACCACCGAGAAGAGACTGGCTCCCTCTTCTTTACTCCCCCATCAGGTATTTATACACATTGGTAAGATCCTCCCTGAGCCTTCTCTTCTCTAGACTAAACAGTCCCAGCTCTCTCAGCCTCTCCTCGTATGTCAGATGCTCCAATCCCTTCATCATCTTAGTGACTTCACTGGAGTTGCTCCAGGATGTCCGTGTTTTTCTTGTACTGAGGAGCCCACAACTGGACCTGGCACTCCAGATGTGGCTTCACCAGGGCTGAGCAGAGGGGATGCAGCAGGGCACCTGCTGGCAACACTCTGCCTAATGCAGCCCAGGAGACTGTTGGCCATCCTTGCCACAAGGATGCATTGCTGGCTCATGTGCAACTTGTCCACCAGACCCCCAGGTCCTTTTCTGCCAAGCTGCTTTCCAGCCAGTCAGTCCCCAAACTGTATTGGTGCATGGGGTTATTCCTCCCTAGGTGCAGGACTTTGTTAACTTCATGAGGTTCCTCTCTGCCCATTTTTCCACCCTGTCAAGGTCCCTCTGAATGGCAGCACACTCATCTGGTCTATCAGTCACTCCCCTCAGTTTTGTATCATCTGCAAACTTGCAGAAGGTGCACTCTGCCCCATCATTGAGGTCATTAATGAAGAGGTTAAACAGTATTGGCCCCAGTATCAACCCCTGGGGCACACCATTAGTGACTGGCCTCCAGCTGGACTTTGTGCCACTGATCACGTCTCTTTCTGCTCATCTGTTCAGCCAGTTTTCAGCCCACCTCACATGTATCTAGCCTGTACTTCATCAGTATGTCTATGAGGATGTTAGGGGACACCATGTCAAAAGCCTTGCTAAAGTCAAGGTAAGCAGTACCAACTGTTCTCCCCTCATCTGCTGAGCCAGTCATTTGAGTCACAGAAGGCTATCAGCTGGTCAGATGTGATTTTTCCTTCATAAATCTATGCTGACTACTCCCAATCACATTCTTGTCCTTAACATGTTAGGAAAAGGTTTCCAGGATTATTTGCTCCATCGCTTTCCCAGAGATTGAGGTGAGACTGACCTCCCTGAAGAGGCCAAAGTCTGCCCTCCTGAAGTCCAGGGTTGTGATCCTGCTGTTTGCCTTGCTCTCCCCTCTCAGGATAATCTTATGGTCACTGCAGCCAAGGCTGTCCCCAGCCGTCACATCCCTGACCAGTTCTTCCTCGTTTGCAACTATGAGGTCCAGCACAGCACCTGCCCTTGTAGTTCCTTGATCATCTGCATCAGGAATTCGTCATCAATGCACTCCAGAAGCCTCCTGGATTGCTTGTGCTCTGCTGTGTTGTCCCTCCAGCAGATGTCAGGGTGGCTGAAGTCCCCCATGAGGACCAAAGCCTGCAAACATGAGGCTTCTTCCAGTTGTCTGAAGAAGGCTTTTTTATATTTCTTCTTCCTCATCAGGCAGTCTATAGCAGACTCCTACCATAATGTTGTCCATGTTGGTTGYCCATTAATCCTGACCCATGAGTTCTTGTCTGGCTCATCATCCTTCCCAAGGCAGAGCTCCATGTGTTCCAGCTGCTCTTTTACATAAAGGGAACCACCCTGTCCTCACCATCCCAGCGTGCCCTTCTTAGAGAGCCTGTACGCATCCACTGCAGCACTCTGGTTGTGTGAGCTATCCCACTACATCTTTGTGATCCCAGTGAGATTGTAGCCCTGCAACTGCATGCAGACTCTAATTTCTCCTGTTTGTTCCCTGTGCTGTGAGCATTAGCGTGCAGGCACTTCAGAGACACACCCAGTTGTGCTGATTCCTGAGAAAATGTATGAGAGCTTTCCCCATAATGCTGTCCTGTGGGCACTTCCTTATTTGTGTTTGGAATGGGCCCATTTTAGCCCTGTTATGCTGATTATGAGGTGTCTCCTGTCCACAACACCTTTGCTTGCCATCCTGATCCACCACTTCCTCACTTGATTATGGGTCATTATCTCCCTCCCTCATGGTTCCTAGGTTAAAGCTCTCCTCCTCAGGTTGGCTAGCCTGTTGGCAAAGATGCTTTTGCCCCACTTGGTCAGGTGGATTCTGTCTCTTCTTAGCAGTCCTTGATCCTCAAAGAGTGTCCCACAGTCATATAAGCTGAATCCCTGTTGTCAACAGCAGCTGCACAATCAGTTGTTGACCCACAAAATTTGTCAACTCCATCTAAAGCCCTTCTCCTCACTGGCAGGACTGAAGAGAAAACCACCTGGGCCCCCCTGCCCTTGTCCATCGCCTCCAGAGCCATGTAGTCACATTTGATATGCTCCAGGTCTCCCTGTCAATACCAATGGTGCACACGTGGAAAAGCAGCAGGGCCAAGGGCTGGACAAGCTGTGGCAGTTTCACAGAATCACAGAATCGCTGAGGTTGGAAGGGACCTCTGGAGATCATCTAGTCCAACCCCCCTGCTCAAGCAGGGTCACCTAGAGCACATTGCACAGGATCGCGTCCAGGCAGCTTTTGAATATCTCCAGAGAAGGAGACTCCACAACCTCTCTGGGCAACCTGT
>NW_020449975.1:699451-802640 GCF_003343035.1 Apteryx rowi
GCCTCATGCTTAACTTGGTGTCCACCAGCACTCCCAGGTCCTTCTCCGCAGAGGTGCTTTCCAGCAGGTCAACCCCCAACCTGTACTGGTGCATGAGGTTGTTCCTCCCTATAGTTTCTAGTTTCTCCACAGTGTCCTGGATCTGAGCCCCTGGCAAGCAGCAAACCTCTTCGGACAGCAGGTCAGGTCAGCAGATGGGGGCCTCTGTCCTCCACAGCAGGGAATCATCCGCCTTGATCCCTCGCTGCTTCCTCCTGCTGCTGCTGCTTTGCTCAGACTCAGCCAGCTCACGTTTCACTGGACAGAGCTCCTAGCCTCTCGTTTGCTACTGGGGTACTGACCCTCTTCTGCAATTTCAGATCTGCGGGTGGAGCAGGGACCTTCCTCCTGGTGCCCAAAGTCATAAATTTCCAGCCTTTGTCATTATGGGAGTCTCCATTTCCCAAGTCAATAAGCACAGACTCTGCCTTCTCCTCCTTCAGTACAGTTGGGTGTTCAGGCTCTTGTACCTGCAGGGGCTTAGAGAAGATCTGGTCACTCTTCTTTTCATCATCTCCAATGCTGTGCAGCCTGCTGACCTCCTCCAGCGGCTCCTTTACTTATCAACACGAATCCTCCAACAGCACACACATCCTGCGAGCAAGGAGCCCACATCCTGCTGCCCCAGCCTCAGTGAGAGGCCCCAGGCACCCCTGCAGCCCCAGACATGCAGAGATGCATCCTCCCTTGGGAGCTCCCTTTGAGTCAAGACCTCTGACGTGCCAGTGGTAGCTGCTCCAGGGGGTGCTGGGGACCGTGCCCTGCAGCGTGTCACCGAAGTTGCAGAGCACAGTGACACTGTTCTTAGCAGAGTTTCTGACCCCTTTCTGTGCGCTCTTCTGTGCAAACTGCTGCGTCTGTTGGCTGTCTCTGAGGCTCTCTCCTAGTATAGTCCCATCTTTCCAGCTGATATGCTGGACAAACACCTCCTCTGCTGAAATTCAGCTGCTGCTGGGATACAGCATGGTTTAACTAAACCTAATGAGACTTGGTAGCAGACCTTGGCAGTGTCTAGCATGAAACTGCGATTGCAATGGCAGAATGCTCCTCATGTTTCCCCTTTACATGGCATGAAATAAATAATCTCATGAACACCAGCAGACAGCCACTGAGTTTGGAGTCTTGTTTCTTCTGCCCTCTAGCCTGCTAAAGAGAAACAACTGCAGAACAACCAGTGACACTTCCTGCAGACCTTGAATTTTCCGTAGACTCCTTCCCTCTGTACTGTCAGCCTGATGCTGCTCAGTTTGAGATCTCATGGGATCACAGTTGCAAGAGGTGTGATTGTACCTTGAAGTGCAACTTTGACACCGTGGAGGGCACTAGCCCTTCATGTTCTTGCTCCATGTTCCTATGCGCATTAGTTCTTTGCTCCATTTAGTGATGTGAAATGTAGGAAAGGAAGTGCTTTGAATAAGTCCCAGGATCTTCAGAACAGAATGAGGAATATATCTGAGAAACAGAAGAGTATCAGAGAAGAGAAGAGTTATCAGAATGAGAGACCTCAAGCTGAGTGACTGAAAGTTGACATTCCTTCTATTTATTTATAAAATTTGTAACTGTGGAAATTAGCCTTAGAAGCTGTAGACCCATTACTGTTAGTTTTATCGTCCTTCTAAGATATACCCTGAGGCATTCCTGGAGATTGAATCCTATTGTACTTCGCAATAAGCCCATAATTGATTACGCTATGGAGCTTTAATATGGATTGACAAATGGAATCCAGAGTAAATAAATTCAGAATTTTGCTAGCAGGCCAAATTTAAAACTGATTTTTCTGAACCTACCATGCTTATTCCTTCTCAGCGAATGATTTAATTTGAACTAGCCACCCCAAGAGGTGCAGTATGTGAGTAAGTCCAGCCTGTCTGCTTCCTGAGCTTCTTTAAAGTTTATCCTGTCTACTGCACCTCTAAGTTTGTAAAGATAAAATTAGATTCTAACATGATTCATTACAGGGCATTTTAGGTCCTGCCTGGTGCTTCCCCCTGTAATGATTCAGGTGTCTGTCAACAATGCCCTCAGCTGCAAATTTGCTGATTCACTTCATTTCTGAAAAACAAGCAAATTACACTATATTCCCACAAATGATGAACTGAGTTGGGTGGTGGTGGTTATAGTTTGTCTTTATATTTCTCAGCTTGAAAGATAGCCCACATGGCTTCCTGATCTTCTATAGATGGTTCTTTCACTTCACTCATTTGATAAAAGTGTTTCCCTTCTAAAAGAAGCTTGTTCATTTTGCTCATTACTGAGGGATAACAGGGTTGTTGGTCTCTGCTCTCCCTTTCATTAGAAAGATTCTTCTTTTTTTCTCTCAATTGCTAAGGAGCATTTTATTTCCTTTGATATGCAGGTGGCTCCTGCTGACTGTAGCTAATTCCATGGCTTAAAGTGGGCTAACTGGTAGAAAATGAAGTTTCCTAAAGTATGTCATTTGCTATCTAGGAAGCATTATAAACAAGCCTTGCAAACCCAAGACACAAAAGAAATATTCTTCAGTAGTGACAGAATTAGCACTGTTTTCTGATCATATTAAATCCTGAATTTGTTTCTGTACTTCAAACCTCTAAGGCAAGATTTGCTTGTGAGATTCTATCTTAACAATTGGTTTGGACTTTTTTTTTTAATTCACAATATACATTTATTTGAAAATATTCCTCATGAAACCTTGTTATTATCTGTATAGAGTCTTAAGGGAAAAAATGTTGTTTCCTATTTCCCAGCTGGAAAAGAACTCTTTCTCTCTTTCTCACTTTCTTTCTCTCTCTTGCTCATCAATAACTTAAAATTTGGGTATTTCCCTGGAAGTACTAAATTACTGGGTCTTTTCCATTAAGAACTGATATATCAGAATTGCATGTGTCTGTGGCCAACATTTGATAATTCTGGTAAAAATCTCATTTCACATGTTCTTACAAAATCTGATGATACTATATTTTTGTTCTCTATGACCAAGTAAGAGGTACAAGTGCAGACTAGAGAGACAAAAATTCTTCATCTCAAATTGGAGACAGCTGCAATGACAGAGTAACTTTATTTCATGGTTTGACCTCTTCCTTACTCAACGCCACTGTAAAAGGACACAGGCTATCTCTGGCACATAATGTTTGCAGCTGAACATAGGTCAGAATGCACCAGAAATCATAGGACATGAGGGATACACAAACAAAAAAAGCCTTAACATTAATTTCCTTAGCAAGCATACCAGTATGGCCTTTGAATCAAGCTTTGGACCAGTTGGCAAGTTAAATTGAAAGGAAAGTGAATACTTGGTGAATTTCATAACACAGACCTGTTCCTCCTAATGCCAAACTTGATGGAAGTATGGAAATGCATACTTAATCTTATGCAATAAACTTACTTAAACTCTGCTGTTATCTTACTTTTCATCTTGCCTTTCCATTGCTCCAGTGAGACCTTGCATGTGAACTACCTAATTTTTGCTCTGGCTCTTGGAGGTTCCTACCTTTGCATACAGTAGCTCTCTGCAAAGCTTTGCCATACAGAATGCTTTCCCCATTCAAAAATGCCATCTAGAATGTTTCAAACAGGAGTAGATGGTATGATCATTAAAACCCAAGGGTTTCACATCTGTTGTTTATTTTTGTCACTGCTGGAGCAGAGGGTTGATTACAGAGATTCTAGGAGAAAAGGTTCAGTGGTGGGTGCAGATGAAAATCAAAATGCAAAAGCATTGAAGGCTGTTTTATAAGAAGAAGGCACTAGGAGTTGGAGGACAAAGTCTGGCAAAACTGTTCCATGTAAACTGCATGGCTTTGCTGAGTGGAATGACAAAATGCTGCATGGAGATGAGGCATTGGTGACATGCAACCAGGCTGAACTCCACTTGAGACAGGAATGGAGCTGGCATGCCCCAAAACAGGTCTCTCCTGGCCCGTTACATACTGACCCATTTTGATTTTCCAAAGAATTTGGATACAAACCCCTGTGGTGATTTTGTTGCTTGAACGTGTTGCTGTCTATTACCAAAGTGGAAGATCTTTTCTTCTCACCATTCCCTTTGCAGTATGAGAGGAGATGTGGCTCCAGTAGTTAGTGTCTTGGCATCTTGTTTGTGTAGGGCAGAAATTCTCTACCTTGCAGCAACTCACACAGAGGCAAGAAACTATTGCTCATCTGATGGATGATGCTGCTCTTCTCTGTGTGAAGCTCTAACTCCCAGACTTCAGGAGCTACATGCACACACATGCATGCAATACACACACAGAGTGTTATATATGTCCAAGTATGTATGTCTGTGTTCAAAATGCACAAATTTGGAAGGACAATGAGTAGCCCTTACTCCTTTGTATGTTTTTATGTGCATCTTAAAGATGCTCAGCAATGTTCTTTGCACCAMCATCACTGAGCTTTCTTGATTCTGAAAAAGAGGACTTAATGCTAAAATTTTTGAGCTCTCACTCTCATCTGTAACCTGACTTATTTCTCCCCTCCTTCTTTGCTTTAAGTGGAGAAACAGCACTGTTTGATGAAACAGTCTGTTTTAGAATGATATCCATCCACCCTCTATATGTCTCATTGTAATTCATCAGTATATTTATGAGGTCTTTATTAAGACAGGCCAGATTTATTTTTCATTTGCTTTAAATTGTTTATGCCATTTAAAAAGTGCACTGAATCCTCAGCATTGGGTTTTTGGTTACCTGCCTGACAATGATGAAGTGTTATGTTCTAACAAGTGCATTAAGATTTCATCCTGTTGCATATTCTGTGCTGTTTGTGGAATAAGAGTTATAAGAAGGAGACAGACAGACAGACAGACATGGAGTGGATCAAGTGTACATATATCTTACTTCATGGTAAATTGTTCAAACCCAGTCCAAGTTGGTGGTAACCAGTGATTACTGTCATTACACAGCCAGGCAGCTTCCATGAGAAACCAGACTTCCCAAAGAAGTTTCCTTCTGTTTAGGCAATTGAATCAAGGTCAGATGTGCAAAATAACTCATTGTCCAATTTGCAAAGAGCGCTTATGAAGATCTGCTTTCTTATTTTGATGCCCAGATGAGAGCTGATTCATTCAATAAAATGACTCTGCTACTGGTCCTATTTCTAGTAAAGTAATCCTGGAAGTAGCTTCTAGACAGATCCTGGTGTGAATTTATTCATTTTTGAATGCACTAGTCAGGTTCCTGGGCTTGTGTGTTCTGGCTATCCTCTTGCTATCTTGGGAATCAGGTACCTTGCCTGTATGCTGCAGCTTTTCTGAGGGAATATGTAAGAATAATTAGCAAAAGCCTCCATCTGCCTATACTAGTAGGATCTGTGCTGTTCCAAGCCTCTCTTGGTTGATGAAAAAATCACTTGTCATAGAAGACAGCAGTGTCAGCAAAGAGGTCAAAGCTTGGCTAGGCCTACAGTCCTAGGTATGTCTTTCTTATGGGAACGCACAGCTGCAGACTATCTCTGAGCAAACTCTGAAGTAGATCCAGCAAGTGAACTCCTTAGAAATGGGCAGGACTGTATCCAAGTGCTCAAGTCATTAGAGGTATCGTGCAACATTGGTGGGAAAACAAAACTAATGTGTGCTAGTGATGCAGTGTGAGCCCTGCAAATGCTACTCATGCATCTTTCCTCCTTTGGGAAGAACAGGAAAAGTTCTGTGCCTCCTAAAGTCACTTCCTCCGGGCCTCCCGCAGGAAAGCGAGCCCTCAAACACAGTGACAATGACAGCAGCAAAGTGTCTATGGACTATAAACCTATGGCTACTAGAAGTTATCACCCTAGCTGGTCATGATGAATGGATCTGATTCTGATTTAAAACAACAGTATAAGCACTATTGATGTTTCTCTGCTCTGTGTGGTGTTTTGTTTTGTTTTTTTTTCACTCTCAAACCTTCCAAGTAACAAGGCTATTCTGAATCTTCTATCCATGTTAATGAAAACAGCCTCAGGATTTTTTTTCACCCAGTGCCACACTTTGCATTGTCATTGTATTAGACAGCAGCACAGCATGGAGAAGAAATAAAAGAAATCTCACTATGTGAAGTGTGCGAAGGGGGGCAACACAGGGTAGAGGATGTCTATAAAATGAGCTCATCACCACAGAGGGAGAAGAGAAGCACAAGGCCGTTAATTTGGTAAAAGAACAGATGTGATTTCCCGTTGTAATAGAATGGTCTTTGCAGCATACAGCTTTAGTTTCAGGAATGTTTGTTGCGGTTTACAACAGAGAAAGGAAGAAAAGAATGGAGGACATTGTGTTTAAACCTCATCTGAACACAAGCAAGTATCCCTGAGAAAAACTTTGCAGGCCTTTGGACTCCTGATTCTTGCTTTCTGTTGTTATTTCTCACTAGTAGCAACTTTCCTGAAGTCCTCCTTAAGCAGTCTATGCTGTGGAAGGACAACATGCTTAGCTTTTGCTTTGCCTGTAATATCCTTAAATACATGCTTAAGAAGAAGCATGGTGGAAATACCTCTGCTGAAGAATGACCTGCAAAGAGGTGTGTGAGCCTGAGAAATCAAGTGGTTCCATTACTGCTCATTATAGCTGCTCAGACAGATACAGACTCACTAGAAGAAGGGACGTGTATGCATACCCGAAACGTCTAATGTGCCATGTGACAGATTGGGTGCTGCCTTCAAGCAAGTATCAGTAACTTGATTTTAGAGCTGGTAATTGCAGCTCTTATTCTCCTTGCAAGGCTAGCAAACACAGCCACTGATCAGATACTCATTTACATGCTAAAGTTTGCTTTTTCCTTTTCTACTTGTGGTTTGTCCTAGAGATACATGAAAAGGAACTGCCTGGCAACCTGGGAAGATAGTAATGTGCATACCCACATGACTTTCCCTTGGCTGATGTTGTAGAGAGGCTGGGCTATTCATGATCCTGCAGGTGGACAGAGGCAGGACCATCAAGCCTTCTCAGATCTCATGTCCAAACCATGGAGGGAAAATAACAGCAAAAGAGGGATCTCTTCCAAGACACTGGCCAGAGCTCCAGCCTTTTGTGGCCATCAGTCAGATGGGGAGTGAATGCAAGCTTATGATTTCTTAGGGTATCACACTGGTGGCAAAGGAACATATGAAGCAATACTTGACACCTCTAGGTATGTCAGTGAGATAACTGAGAGCCTTAAAAGCCCCAGTGACTCAACTGCAGTGTCATCATCCTCATTTTGATTACGTAACGAGAGCTGGGATGATGTGGGTGACCTTCTAAAGAAGACATCTCATGTCCTGCCTTGTTGGGGTTTGGAAATTCTGCGTTTATGCTGCCTTCACAGAATCTCATGTGGTGAAAGCGTAATTGAATAATTTGGTTCCAGGGCAAATTTGAAAAGTAAACAAAAGCTTGAGGGAGTGGCCCCTATGGAAACTGTGTCAGTGAACAAACAGCATCAGAGGATTTCAGTGATGTTTGTATAAGGAGGATAACGTTTGCTTGATTCTTGTGGGCTTTAACTGGCTGTCATCCTTCTGCAGCAAAGCAACAGGATCTAATTGAAAGAGACCAAAACCAAATAGAGGCATGATATATTTGGAATTTGAAATTCAAGCTGTGTGGTGCAGTTTTGCTAGGACAGGTCATGTCACATGGAAGATTTCTGTTTGTTAATGGAGCAGTGTAATTTTTAGAAGATAATTTCCATTGCAGATACCTTTGTTTACTTATAGAGAGCTCACTGTTGGAACTGAAGTATGTTAAAAATGAGCAAAAGGTACAGATTTATATTCTAAGATTTGTAACTTCTTTTTGACTCAAGCCACTAGCAAAGCTTTGGGGTTCTTTGCATTGTTTCTGTTAAAAGAAGGGTTGATCATAGTTTCTTCCTGGACACAGTTCCTTTAATTTAGAGGGACTGCTGAAAGACCAGTCTGCTTGCTCCAAAGGGGAATCACGCAGCAGTCAGTAGCCCTGTTTGTCAAACTTCCAAGGCCTTTTCAGATCCCAAATCTCCATTCTCTCAGGTATTTCTCAGGATCCTGCCCTCAGTGTTTCTGTATGCATCTTTGGTGTTTTATTTCTGCTTTCATCTGTTTTTTTCTGTTTGCTGTTTTTCTTTCTCTTGTGCATTTGTGCATATATACACACAGAGAGCCCTTTATTAGAACTATACCTAGCAAACCTCATGCTTCCATGCAATTCAGATTCCTAAGAAACCTCATACATGTTTTGGTTGGGGCCTTCACATGAACACATATTTTGGCTGGATGGTGCTATTGCTTCAACAAGTTAATTTCATAAAAGAGTTTACTAGCTTCTCACAATTACCTTAAATGAAGGGTGAATGTTCCACCCAAATATCTTTTATCCAATCTGGATGCCTTTATAGGCTTGGATATGTTTTCTAATGCTTGAACTATAAGGTTAAAAATAGAGAATGTCTTTTATTCCTTCAAAGTACAGTGTCTGATACAGAGGGGCCGCTGGTCTGGTTCATGTACTCAGGTGTTATTTGAACCACTGCACACTAACAAATAGTGATAATACAGTACAAAATGTTTTTCAAAGTGGAGACTAGAATGCATAACCCTTGCAAAGGCAAAAGCATTTGTGTCTTTATTCCATGCCTGTCCTTGGCAATATAAGCTGTGGTGTAATCTTGCCAAAGTGGAAATATATGCTTTGAATTCAGAAGGAAAATGGAAAAATGTCAAAAATACCCAGCAGAGAAAATCTTAGGTGAGGAAAGGCAAATGTTAAAGATGCAGTGTGAGAGGCTTCGTAGCAGCAGCCCTAACTTCTACCAGACAACTCCAGGGGCTGGCCTCCGCCCTAGAATTTAATTGCAACTTCTCCTAGATCTTTCTGAGCAGGTCATTAGCAATCCCGGTCTGCCTTTGCATGGCTGTGCATCACTGAGCTACTGTGAGCATTTTCCAGGATTAACTCTGCTCTGCTCTTCAATTGGTTTCAATGGGTTTAGCAAGCCTTTTTTTAGCCAGTGTGGAGAAATTAATGCTCTTAGTTCTCAAGCTTTTTAACAAGTGCATGAAGCCAGATCATCCCCTCCCAGTTTTGCCACAGAAGCATTGTAGCTAGCAGAAAGCCCCCAAAGACAGTTTCAAATCTGTTGGAGGAAAGGGAATGGAGCTTAAGACACCTCAGCCTCCCCCTTCCTCATCCCCACAAGGCCCTCCCATGTACACACTGCATAGTGAAGGCTGGGCAGACCTTAGCAAAGGGCCCTGCCAAATCCAGGAGAGAACTGTGTGAGACAGCATCACTCCCAGGAAACCTGTAGAGAAATACTTCAGGAGAGGTAAACCAGAAAACTCATGTTTCCTAGTGAAGCAAATCCACAATAATGACCCTGCCGAATTCAGGCTGACCCAGAGAATTAATCCTCCCACCCCTAGGGGAACAAGGTTGATGGGGAACCCCAAGAGTTTGGGTCTGTGCACAGAGTCCCCAGCCCTAATCAACGCCGGGCTTCCTAGCCCAACTGGGAATGCTGGGCAGGTCTGCTTTTTGCTCTGCAAAGAAATTTCTCCCTCCTTCCCTTCCCCACAACCTCTCTGGCCAGAAAGTTATTCAGACACCACCAGGAACAGTCTGCAATTTAACAGGAGTCTCTTCAGCACCAGCTCCCTGCCTGTAATACAGCCTATGGGAGTAACCTCTGATGACCTCCTGCACTRCTTGTGAGGAACCACACAGCAGGCTGGATGCCCTTCTCTGTGTCTTTTATCATTGGTGTTATCACTGACTGCAGGTAAGAATAAGGCTGTTCTGGCTTTGAGCAAAGCCTTCCAGCTACACCCAGACTGAGAAAGCTAACACCAGAAGTAACTTCAGTCTTCCAAATATCGATAAGTCAGGGTTTGGACTGGCACAACAACCATTTGGATCCAGACCCCACTTTACCAAAGCACCAAAAACCAGGAAATGGGAGAAAGGTTTAAATTCCTTCCAAATTTCCTTAAAGAAAATAATCCAAAACACAAATAACCTCCTTAGGCTTTTTGTTTGTTTGTTTGTTTGTTTCCACAAAGAATCTGGATGTGCTTGTCTTTGCTTAATATTTCTACAAGACCGTTACCTAAACCTTCCCTAGAGCAGAGTGTAAGGCAGCCCCAGCCTACCTACAAAGAATTGATTTTCCTGGTCAGCTTGGTGAATGACATGTATGAACTGTAGTTGCAAGAAGCCATTCGCCCTAAAGTCTGTGCAGAACCACCAGCTTCCAGCTATGAAAGCTGGGCAGCAATATGTAACTGTAATAAGGTGATGGACACTGTTCAGCCTTTTTTCTGTTCCAGCCTCTCTTGGATGGCCACTTGAAGACAGGACTTAGAGAAGAGATGCCTACTGGCTGTCAGAGGGTGCTGCTGTGGTTTCTGCCCACAGAGCCACATTACTGTTATGTGGTGCATGGCATGAGAAGGCTGGCTGAGAAGCATGCACSATGCTCGTGTGTTGGGTTCCTACCAGCGGAGCTGTGTCCCCTGTGGATCAAAAGAAGAGTTGGAAGAAGAGCAGCTCTCCCGGCTCCTACTCTGGTGCTTTATTCGTGGATAAGGTGGGTTTCTTATTTGGATAATTTCAGTGGTACTGTTATTAAATACATGTTATTGTGAAAGAGCTGAAAGAAGGTAGTCAGGATGCCTTTTGCTAGGCACAATACAAACACCCTCAAGTGTTGCCCTGAAAAGCTTACCATATAAATGAGCTTCATAGTAAAGCAATGGGGGTTTTTTTGGAATGTGCTCTCAGGCTCTTGAAAAGTAACAAGGAGCTGGTGTCCTCCCACAGGAGAGAGAGTAAAAGCACATTCAGAGGAAAAAAATCAGGTTTGTTTCCAGAGCCATGCATCTACTGCACACTAGTCTTGAACTGTGTGATTTGAAAATCTTTACAAGACTGGGAGGATATCAGAACTGACTGTGGCCAATCATAGGTGGAAATCATTCTCTGATGGCATTTCAGCTTCGAGGTGCTCTTGACTGACGCAAAGATTTAGAGGAAGAATGTTTGGTATAGGTGGAAGATTCATGTCTCTTTCCTCCTCTCTACCCTTTTTAAGACAAGGGGAAAAAAAACCCTTGGTAGTTAGTTTAAGAGCAAACTAATAGTTCATTATACAACCTTGTTAAGGACATGACCAAGCTATGGAAAATGTCTTTTCATTTCAGCTTTCCACTGACTCAGATATTTTATGTTTGTTAAATAGGACTATCATGTACCACTGATGGAATAACTCATGGAAACTAATTGAGTTTGGACCACTTAAGCAGCTGGCCTTTCTCTGTCTGTGCTGCAGCCTGGTCACACAGAGTACACCATGTTGTTTGTTTCTAGGGGGATTAGGATCATGTTTTTGCAAGTGCTAAGTATGCAGTTAATCTCAGGTGGAGCGTTAAAACCATGTGAATAGTTGAACATGTGTACAGCACCTGATGGGGCCAGCAAAACGAACAGGGCAGAACTTACAAGTTGCGTTTTTGTCAGAAAACATCTGCTAAAAACATTTGCTTTTCATGAGTTTTCCTTATCTGACCTAGAGATGTTTTAAAAATATTTTCATATTTAATCATTTCTGTTGTCTGTGGTTTTGGTGGTTGTGGTCTCTTGACATCCAAGTGTAGGCTTATCTTTCCCATCTTCCCAACAGGAGGAGCAGTGAGTCACATGAACTGAGTGAAACTTTGGCAAGAAACCCAGAAAGCTCAAAGAATTCAGTTGGTTCCATTAAAGTCTGGATATTGGGCTTAGGAGTGTAGAGAGGTTTGCTGGGAGATTTGTAATTTTCAGGATGAATCCCAGAGAAAAGCCCATGTGATTTTCTGCATGTGAAACTGCCTTCAGGCCTTCCTGCTCCAGGGCAGAATCTATTGGGTAACAATGACATTCCTTTATCTTTTTATTGGGAGCTGCTGAGACCTTTTTTATTCTTTTAGACATATATATGTATACATATATATATACATATGCATATATATATATATATAAAATGCTCTTTCCACTCATCTGAAAGAAGACTTCCACGTGTCTTGTTAATTGACAAAAGATTAAACAGCTTCCTCGAGAAACACACTGTTCTACAAGTGGCTGTAGGTAACTGCTTGGTAAGGAGGGAAGTGACCCATCAGCCTCTCACTCATGGAGCGTGCTTTCTCTGCAGCTCACCCGCTGCCTGCTCCACCCCAGCTGTGGTCTCCTGCTTGCCCAGGTTTGCTCCTTGACTGCTCTGTGGCAAGGCCAACATTTGGATGAGTGAGGGAGAGGAGTCAGAAGCACAGATTTCACTCATCCTGCATCTAGGATGACCGGCACAGCTACTGAAGTTAGCCTAATGGAGGGTGTCACAGACAATTTTGCTCCCAGTACTGCCAACAGCAGCAAAGGTGGTGTGACTACTGCTGTCAGTAGTGGCATATCCTGGGTTGATACTGGGCCATGTATCACCTTGAAGTGGTTTTTGCTACACATACTGGAAATTGGAAGCCACTCACTTCTACTGTTTCTTTGGGGGTTTTTTTATTCCATGACTACTACCTTGGGACATTTCCCAAGCTGCTTCCCCTTTTAAAATATGGATCCCTTTGCACAGGGTGTCCATAAAAGAGCCATGGCAGGCCAAAGGCAGCAGTGTGCCTAACCTCTCAGCTTTGGGATATGTTGGAAGGGGAGAGCATATGGCTGAAGAGGGGTACTCTCAGGAGAAATTGCACAGGATGTGGACCTGGGTCCACAGAAAGGAGGCAGGCAGGACATTATCACATCCCCTTTGAAACACTGCTGGTCACACTGATGCACTGCAAAGGTTCCAGGAAGCACTGACGACGAGAGCTGCAACACCCAGCAGCCGGCAGGCTTCCTTGCAGCCTGTAAGCAGTGAGACTTGGTGGGGCCTCATGTGGGGGCAACGTCCCCAGCATTGGCTTACATGAGGAGTGATGGGAATGTGCACGTGCAAGGGGAATAATCTCTCTTGACTTTATTCATGGGCTCCGATCCGCTTGATGGAAAACAAGCCTCTGACATGAAAATGGATGGCTTCTCTTGCACCATGCAGCYGTCCTGAGGGAGAAAGCTGGTATTTACCCAAAGCAATCTACATCTGGRTTTTCTCCCATTTTCATTTTGATTTGGAGACTGCAACTGGACCAATTGTAAGCAAGAAAAATAATGTTTGTGCCATGATTACTTCAACAATTCCTTTATTTTAATTATTRTTAATTTCAGGACACTGATGCACATTCCTATGCGCTAAAAAGAAAGCAGTGTTTAAATAAAATTAATTGCCTGTTAGACACTGACAGAGGCCAAGGAATCCTCTTCCTTGCTCTTCCCCTCTCTCAGCTATTTCAGCCTCATATGGCATGGTGTTTAAGGTCTTCCCTGGCAGGAACCCAAGGCACATTTTCTCTATCTATCTCCATGTAGCTAAGAATAAAAAGGGGGCCACAACTTTAATAAAACTCTTTTGCTTCAGTCAGATTCTCCATTCTGTGTTGTAAGGGGATCCCCCTTTAACCCTAGTAAATTTTAAAATGCATATGGCTTACTTGGAGGTCATTCATCCATGCAACCTATAGCAAAAAATTATTTGGAAAAAGACTTTTGGCATAACTTCATCATAGAAATATCAAGGACAACATTTAGTTCAGACTTCAGTTCTTTCTAAAGCTCTCACATTTTTGAGAAGGAAGGGAATGGTAACTTAGCAGTAAAAGATCTGTATTGTTTGTTCTCCTCCAGCATTCTGCAATATCTGCATTTATAGTGGCATACTTGCCATATATCTTTAGCTAAAAAGTACTGTAAGTTCTGTGTGCAGGGCACTTTTTTTAACAATGTACGATGGCCATGAGTCCAGCCAGATGCCTTTACTTTGCCCTGCTGCACCAAAGTAAATCTGGAAGGTTTTGCTTCCCTGAAGTGCCTCTGGATTTAAATGAGCATAACAGAGTATTTGAATCTGCCCCACTGTCTCCGAGGTGAAAAGATACTGAAATGAACTTGTGAGTCTCAAATCGGTCCCTGGGGTATCCTATTCCATGCTGTAAAACTACCGTATGTAAATCATCACAGTTAAATAAGTCGCTCAGGAGAGAACAGGATGGAGATTGGAAGCAACTTGGTGCTCATGTTGATTTTCAGGCAGGACTGCCCTGCCAGTTCGAAGGTCACCGAAATAGCACGGAGGAGATCATTTGGTTGCCGTATGGATTATATTTGACAGATGGGGAATTCGTCTCCGTTACTCCCACATTCTGTAGAAAAATGGAAATCAAAAATGAAATGTGAGAAACCAACCCCTTTCCATTCAGCCATAGGAACAGGGTGGAATAGGAGAGCAGGCCTTACTTTCAGGGTATTGCTGTGAGGATTCATTAGCTGGCATCCCTTGTTTTTTATCTCTTCAGGGTAGTCTGCTGAGAATTTATTGCTGAGCCATTAAAGAATTTTTAAACTGAGATGGAGTAATGTTAATAAGTGGGATCCCTGTTTGTTACACAGCCAGGATTAGGTTAAAATGCATGCACAGAAACCGCTTCATCATGTAGAGGGTAGATCTTGACATGGATCTACACAAGGGACTGCTGCAGGCGGAAACTCCTGCCCAACCCTGTCCAGCAGGAACCCGGCTTTGCTCCAAACTGTCCCCAGCTGAGGGGTGAGACAGTGTCTGGAGGGGAGTTTGTTCTCTTGATGGACATTTCTGTCTCCCATGCCACTCCTCCGTACCTCTGTTGCTCCATCAGGGCTGTCATTAGGTCCCCGGCAGCTCAGCACAACAAATGAGCAATGGCTCTCTGCTCTACCACCCACGCATTAGATAAATCACACAGACACGGTGATTTAAGCCTCATGAGCATACTCCTCCCCAGCCAGCCGGGTCCCCGAGCTTTGTCCTGGTGCTACATCCCTGCAACCAGCCCTGTCCTGCATGAGCCCAGCAACAGTGCCTCCATGTGCTCTGCCTGCTGGAATAGCTCACCAGGGGCATCTGCTGCACACAGGGCTTAGCTTCAGCCCTGTGGATTAACTGCAGTAAGTGGAAGTATTCTTTTGGGACAGCTGCAACAGCCAAATAAGATGGCTTTGGGTGAATATTAGTTTCTGACTTTTAATTTCATTAAAAACTTAAGCCCTTTCTCTGGAAGTAGTTAGTGTTTTTATAAACATAGAAAAAAAATTAAAGCAGCATTTAATGATGAGAGCACTTCTAGGAAAATTTGTCTCCAACACTAGATGTTCATTTGTCCAGCACAGGGGGTTTATTTGTTTGCTTTTGAACCTTCACGTGAGAGGAAAAAAAAAAATCCTGCTCCAAAATAGATAATCATGCATGAAAATCAGACATTTTGAATATCATGGGCAAGGACTGATGTGCCCCAATGCCCAAGTCCAAAGAAAAGAGTCACATTAATGTCAATGTGCTTTGGATCATTAGCTCTTAAGCCTCTAACGATGTTCCCTAATGACCCTACTGTTCTTCCTCCTCCAGCAGACTCTCCCTTACCTGCAGGAGCTGTGCTAACTTTTCAGGGTTTTGCTGTAAGAGAGCCTTTGAAAAAACATGTAATTATCCCAGTAATATATAAGAGAGGTTACCCATTGGGAGTCTGGAATGTAATTTATGAGAGGTTGTATCCACAATATTCATTATGTGAAGGCTTAAGTTCTTATTCATTTTTTTATTTCATTCATTTATTCTGCTACAGGAACAAGAATAAAAAAGAACACCTTTCCCAAGATTAAGACAACTTGTCATTAGCTTAAAACTGCAATATAGATGCTAGTTACAAAATCAGCACCTTCACACCTCTCATGCACTTCCACATAGTAACCTGCAGTCAGGATTTTCTGCTGGCCAGGTCCAAGGCTGGGGCAGACCAGCATCGTAATATTGCCTTCAGCCTTCTCTGGGTGGGATTTGGTGCCCATGCACTTTCCTCTGCACCGATAGGAAGCTCCCTCCTCTGCAAAGTCAGTGTCCCACAGAGATAACTCTGACTTTGCTTCAAGTCTGTCGCCACATCTTTCACTATCCTTCTCGACGTCCAGAAACAGATGCACTGGATGACCCCAGCAGCTGTTCTCCATCCACGGGGAGTACAGAGACTTTTGCAGTGTCAGCACAAAGTAGATTTAAAACACCCACTCGGTATTTATGGGCTTTGTGAGCACCATATGTATGTTTATATTTCTCTCTGAAACTGAGGGTGACCAGGGCCCCACCCTGGGCAATTAGAGTTAACCCTACCCACATCCTCCAGGCCAGGATACAGCCCCAGGGTTTCTTGGTCAGACACTCTTGCCACTTACACCCAACTAACTTTCAGGAAAATTGCTTTTGATTTACAACAGTAACAGGGAGCCTAACTTGCCTGTTTCTGCAAGAACACATGGGAAACTTGTAGGACCATATGCAGTGTATAGGAAATGGTTACTTCCCCTCTAAATCATGTCCTAGGGAGTTCTCAGGCTATTTAGAGGGTTCATAATTTAGCTTACTGCTTTCTGATATATCCTAAAATATGGTCCTATCAATAGTGCAGAAGTTGCCAGATCTTTCACATTTGGGCATATTTACTGGTAAGTGAATCAGCAAAAAACATTTTGCTGACTGGCTGGATGCAAATGCAGCCTTGCCTGCGCAGTCTGAGCTCTTTCCGTCAGGACAGTCACCTTGGGAAGGCCACCTTCGGTCATCTGAAGGGAGGCGCTTGGTGTAAGCTCCCTGTGAGAGAGGCATCCACAATACGTGGGCTGACTTGCCCTCTAGAGGTGCTTTGCTCTCTCTCCGTTGAACGTGCAGGAAGCCTGGACAGCTAGCTAGGACTGGGGAGTTTAAACAGCCACAATTCAATGAGGTGACTCCTCTGTAAGTCTCCAGAAACTCAGTCTGGAAAATGGATGAAAATTGATCCTTTTAAAATCATCTGTCCTCACAATCTAAGATCTTGGTTGGGCGCTGCAAGAATCTTTGTGTGATCAATATTATTAATACTAGCAAACTGACTACGGCTCTAAATACACACACCCCAAGAAAAAAAAATCAAAACTACAAGAGGTCTTTGTGGTCGCACAACTTCAAAGCTGAGGTTGTAATCACGCAGAAGCTAAGGAATGCAAATGTGTGGTAATCAGAGTATTGTAACTCATCCATCCAAATGTTAATAGTATTTTCTCACCCTATATTACATTAGCATTAATGGCTTAGGTTCAAATTCTGCACTGTTTTCTGCAATTATGACTCATTTTTTCAGCTAAGGGGACTGTCCATGGTAGTCAGCATGGCAGAAGCAAGATTTTTAGAGGCTTATGTGAGCATACCATGTATGTGTGACTCTCCCTGTAACAGCTTTTGAATCCTCTGGCCAAAGCCAACCAAATATAAAATCATGCTAGAGGTTGCGTAGGTAATTCAGTTCCTACAAAGTCTGTGAAAATGGGCAGTTGCAAAGAGGAGAGAGCTGCCTCTGGAAAGGATGCCATGATGCTGAATGAGCTCAGGCATTATTAGACACTGGAGAATTCACACCAGAAAGACTACCCTTGTAAACCAAGAGAGAAATATCAATCACATCTCAGGACCCAAATCCAACCATGCCTGCAACACACATCCACATGTTTTACTAATATCAGTGCCAATACCCACAGAACTGCTTGTTAATTGGATAGTGTCTTTACGAAAATGAGAGAACGCATCATAGCATGCATTTTAATGTGCCATATACTACACCTGTCCTAAAAGAGAGGTAAAATAAGCATGTAGG
This sequence comes from Apteryx rowi, assembly GCF_003343035.1. Lineage (NCBI taxonomy): Eukaryota > Metazoa > Chordata > Aves > Apterygiformes > Apterygidae > Apteryx > Apteryx rowi. Next base: position 717,197 of record NW_020449975.1, read on the forward strand.
TTGCTTTGGATACACAGCCTGACTGCTGCACTTCCAAACAGAGACACCATCACAGTGACCCAGAGCATTGGTGCGCCCAGGCTCCAGAATACCAGGCACTGGACTGTTTGAGTGACAGTGCCCAGGTAAAGTACATTTTCAGGGAAAGCAGTGGGCTGGACAGCCACAGTGCCTCACCTTCAGGCAGATAAAGTTTGTTTCCTCACTCTTTTCCCTACCTTCTCTGGGTTTTGGGGATCCTCAGATACGGGTAAAATATATACAAAGAGTAAACTCGTAAGCCAATATGATCTGAGCTGCCCGAAAACAAAACAAAAAATACCATGGGTTTCCACTCTGAAAGCTGCTTGAGTGGACTTCTTGCTTTTTCTAAGATAAAAAGGGATACAGAATGAAAGCAGGAACAACTGTGCCTCATAACCACAGTCATTACTAAGATGCTGTAAGCCAGAGGGTATTGTCTTTATCTTATAAAAAATAGTACTGGTTTATGAAGTTTATTCCTGTATAGATAAAACAAAGTATGTCTCCACCCCTCTCCTCCTACTCCCACACAATGCTCAGGAGTGGTTTTGCTGGGGTTTTGGTTAAAGCTTGTTCCTAATTAGAGTTTACTTTGCAGTTCTGCTGCACCTTGCACGTGTAAATCCCCAAGCACTCAGGGCAAGGGCCCACAATGCTCAGAAGATCCTGGCATGGTGGGGATGTTTTAGCACCTCCACTTCAGAAGTGGCTGAACTCAAGCAGAGCGAGATGAAGTGGTGCGGCTTGTTCCTGAGCTGGTGGGTGGCAGAACCAAGGCTGGACCACAGGATTCCCCCTGCCTGGAACCTCAGGTGAGACCAGACTCCTCCTCCATCGCTCTCATCCCAGCCCTCAGCAGAGTACCCTGAGCCCAGAAGGCTCACTGTGCGCCCATGGACAGTAAAATCAGTCCCATATTGGTTTTGGCATGGTTGGTTTTCAGTGACATTGAACTTCAGGCTGAACTTCACCTGTTCTTCTTCCTAATTGTCAGCTTCCCTTTGCTTGTGTTTTTGGGAGTGAATGAGAGGGGATGGTAGGTCGCTGGGTTAGTCTGACTCTAGTCCATATCACAGGCAAGATGCTGAGGAGAAATCCTGTTTTGCTCCCTGCTGTGAACAGTTATCCTGCCTGCAGGACAGGGGAAATCCAGGCAGTTGATGCACTTCCACTTCTTTTCCACTACAGAGCAGTGYGAATACAAGGTTGCAGGTCTGAATGGGACAGAGCTTTTGTGCCCTAAATAAGGGAAAACCTGCACAGTCTTTTGTGGGCAGACAAGACTGTATTCTCCTTGAGCTTTTAGCCAGCTGTACCCCAAGAAACACTGTATATCCTGCTCCTTTTTTAGAACATTTGGAAGGGAGGAAAAAAGTAGTTAACCCTGCTCCTAGGATTTACTTTCAGTTTTCTGATCTCAAGCTTGTTATTCTTTCTATCCTGAGTCACCCCTGTTAGAGTGTCCCAGTTTACCCTTCCTCAACCCCTGCTTTTTTAGCGACAACTAGAATGACTGTGTGAAGAAAATACCCATATGCCGGAGGATGTTCTCTTTGTATAAGTCTTCTCTTGTATTTTGAATGTTTTCATCCTTTAACAAGAAGACAGAACCTAAATTTCAAAGGTACTTTGTACCTGAAGTGAGAAATAACATCAGATGAAGTGTGGGTGCTGTGTTTTACACAGTCAGGCCCACAGGTAAACAGCATAGGAGTGGCATGGAGTTCACTCCCGGCCACATTTTCCCGGCTTCTACTTCATTTTTAGTCCATCCCCCAAAGGAAAAGAGATTTATACAACCATGTTTATACAACCATTTGTTCATTCTTCCTTCCCGTAACTTTTGAACTCATTAGCAGATTTCCACTGAATCTAAGAGATTAAGTTTTTTAGGCCAAGCAACTGAAGAGAGACCTTACTAATTCCCCAGTGTGAGAGAGGCCAGTGTGTGATTCAGCCTGTCACAGACATTAGCAAATCCACCAGAATTTGCTCACTCTAAGGACCCAAGCTGACAGCAAACCAGACCTTGTCGGTTCAGTTGCTCGCAAAACAGACTTGTGGCCCAGGTTCATAAGGACCCACTCCCATGAACTTTTTAGACATGTGAGGAACTTCATTCTCACGAGTAATCCTGCCCTTGGGCTATGGATGAGAAGTGCCCAGACCTCCTGATTCGGCTTTGGAGGAGCTGGCTTGGAGGACTTCTTTATTTGTGGAGAGCCAAGCCTGGAGAGCTACAGCTGGCTAAGTTCCTAAAGCTCCTGCAGAAAGGGAAAGATGATACATTTCTGCCAGCTACACAAGGGGAAGGGAACAGAAGCACCTCAGTGTTGGATCAACCTTAAAAAAAAAAAAAAAAAAAAAAGCTGGATTCACAAATTCACTGAAGGTGGCCAGGGAAACACAGAAATGATTAAAAAAAATCCCTTAGGTCAATAACCAGTTCGTCTTTGGAGATACACAAGGGTTCAGTGGGTAAGTTTAATTAAGCCAGCCAAAAACTGAAAATTAGAAACCATTTCCAACAAAGATTTACGAAACCTGCCCATCGAAACAGACACGTTAATTGAATAGGAGCTGAGCTGTGCTTTGATACATGAGCCCAGGCCCAGGGTGCCTCTCTTGCAGTAGAAAGCAACATTGTGAGGTTTCATTTAGAAGCAGCAATCTCTCAGTGTTATCCTTTCCTAGTTGGCAAACATCAGCTCCCTCCCTCTTTTTTTTTTTTCTCTCCCTTCAATTAAATGTTTAATTAAAGTAGCATGACTCCCTTTCATTTGGAAAAGTAATTGAGGACACTAGTGTGTAAAAAATGTGCTGAGAAGAGAGCTGGAGTATGCACAGCACAGAATACCAGCAAGGCCTACAAAAATGTAGCTCTTAATTTGCTGTGGTGCCACATCCAATCACTGCGATGGTGAGGTGATACAGCTGCAGGAACATCTGGAAGGAGCTGATAAACGTTGTTTTGGTTGGGTCTGAAGCATGGGTCCAGTGCAGCTTGCTTTTTCTAAACCTGAATTGTCAGCTCAGCAGAGCTGTGAGAGAAAAGTGACTTTCACAGAGATACATTTTTTCTGATTTTTCCCATTGTGATTGAGGAGAGCTTGCTGAGTTGCACAATAAGCAGGTTAGTTGTAGGCTGATGCCTAATACTGATTTTCTACAATATCTTGTAGAATAGCCTTTGCCATGTTACGTGACGTCTCATCACCCTGACGTGCTCCAGGACCAGTGAATGCCTCTGCTCTGATGGCATGGCTCTTTCCCCAATACCTTTACAAGGCCTTAGCAGAAACTTTTGGTTATGCAGATTGGCTGTGCACCCTGTTCCCAGCTTTTGGACTTGGAGGTGCCCCAGTTAACTTTCAAGGCAATTTTGTTTTCTCAAGCAGTTTTAAATTGGAGCACAAGTATTCCTGCTTTTCTGTAAATGGGTGGAGAGTTTGTTCCCCAGAGCTTGAGCTTTGAAGGCCTTCTGAATCTTCTGTGCCAATATCACTACATTTCACTTCATACATTTTTGATAGAAAATCATTGAGTTTGGTCTCCAGCTGAATTTTTTTCCTTGCCATCTTTAATCATTGACCGTTATCTCTGACAGAACGCTGCCTATGCACACCAAAAGATTTCTGCCCTCTGAAGAACTGCCACAATGGGGAGTTACTCTTCATTGGCCATGCTAAGGGCTGCTTTTACCTGTTATTGCCAACCTAGATGAACATTTGTGCAGTATGCAGGCTTGATTGATTGAGGCCAAGACCAAGCTGGCTTGATTTGTTGTTGGAACTGTATGTGTGCAAGTCTGATTGATAGGAGAACGAACCCAGGTCACCATTCAAGCCTAAGACCTATCTAGTAGAGCAGACATGAAGACAAGATTGTCAGGCCACATCCCCTGCACACCCTGCCCTGGAGTCCAGCCTTCTGACACTGGGACTGGGCTTCCCACATGCACCAGGGCTGCTCTGCCCACATCTGAAGAAGGCAGCGCTGAATGCAGGGCGCATGTTGCTATCAAGGTGGCTGCTTCGGCTGCTTGTTTGATGGGTGGACTGGGTTTAAGCTGATAGTTTCTAGCAGTTACTGTTCAAAGTACAGCTGGTTAGAAATTTTCTGACATGCCTATCTGGCATAGAAAAAGCTAATACCCTGGCATGGAAACACTCTGGAAAACTGTCAATTTTGATGAAATCCTCCCAGAAACCCAGCAGATTTGGGATGGCATCCTCCCCGCCAAGCAAGTTTTGAAAGCTTGCCTACCTCGCTCCCCGGCAGCCCCCCTGGCAGGCTGGTGGGGAGCTGGCAGGCTGGGAATCGAGGCTGCCAAGCCCCCAGGCTCCTGGTTCCCTGGCAGTGGGATTTCCCTGGGCTTCCCGACTGCTGGGGTTCCTGGCCAGTCAGCAAGCCCTGGGAATGCTGAGGGGATAGTAAGTGGATTGACATACTACTATGTGAAATTTTGAGGGACCACAGCTCTCTGGGAGAAAAACAGTTTCTTTTTACATTTTTCCTTCTCTTTTGCAATCAAATTTGCTTGAGGTTTGTTTGTTTGGCTGTATTTTTGTTCATTTATTTGTTTATTTAATTCAGAATTTCCCAGGGCGCAGGAAGACTAGTTTCTAGTCATCTCTCAGGACCTTTTGTCAGAGGAGACCAAACATCTCATAGGGTTTCTGTTCTCCTGTGATACTTCTCCCTCGCAGGTCAAGTGGAAGAGAAGATAGGGTCCAAAGACATGAGGTGGCAGCACATGGAACATATATTTTTGCTGTGTCTTTCCCACGCAGTGCCATGTAGAAACACCCCAGCCAACCTCATGCAGGTGGGCCACAGCCACACAGTTCTGTACACGTTGAGAAGAGGTGTAAATGACCCTATGCTGAGATGCAGGCTTTCCCAATCCAGCCTCTCCCAGGGGCGGAAGTGACATGGGTGTCCATGTGCCACCCAGCTCTGCAGGACAGCCCTAGCCCCAGCCGGACATTTCTTGGGGTAGCACCACGCTTGTCCGACCATCCTACTCTGGCCAGGATGAGGAACTTCACACAGACAATGCTCCAAATCACTGTTTGCAGTTACTTTCCAGGTTATTTATTATGGATCAGTAAGTGAATTCTGAGGATTTTAGGTACTGGGAAATATTTAAAGGCAGTTTCAAGGCATTCCCCCTTCAGATTTGAATGTGGTCCAAGCTCAGTCTGTAGGGTCTGAAGTATCTGATGGTGAGCATGTCTTGGCTGCTTTTCCTCACGGGATGGAAATGGAGGCTGAAGCAGGCAATGAAAGGCCAGCTTGTAGAGAAGACAGAGAGGCCTGGGATGGTGTCAAGGCCCCTTGGTGTTGCCAGCAGGATCTGCCCTTCGGTAAACCATGAGGGGTCATTGGGTGATGTTTCTTTCTTGGCTCAGCTGCAGATATGGTCCATTGCCTCTGTTATGCTCTGCTAACATTGTTTTCCTAGTGACTTTAGTGTTGATCTAACATAACCATTACATCTTATTCCCATTCTAAGAAGAAGTATAATATAAGGGAGGCCTGTTTTTCATTAGTGTTGAATTTGCTGCACAGGAACTTTCTTTAACACAGTTCACAACGGGTGAGGAGGTGGGAGGCAGGGTCAGTTATTACCTCTGTTTCCTCTGCTGTATGCTTCTCTGCAGAGCTTTGCCTTCTCTCCCAAGGGCCAGGAACTAATTCCTCCATACCCCTGCACTCCTGAGCCTCTCTTTAGAAGAGACTTCCAATCATGACAAATTATCTGTGCTGATTTTGTGACATGAACTGTTACCCATAAGGGAATGAACTGACACCAATAAATTCATTTCACTTACAACCTCACACTGTGCGTGAATTGAAGTTCTAGAGGTGAAAGACATAAATTTACCAGGTGGGCAGACACACAGCTTCCCCCAAGACTGTGCACTTCACCTTTGCTACGTGTGCTGCTTCTGCTAGGCCAGCCCAACATTAATTTTGCATAGAGTAGATTTCTCCTGTACTGCACACAGTTCATATGATTTATACTTACCTCAAGTAGCTGTGTGAATAGCCCCACTGCGGAACAAACTACTGGCTCCGTCTTCACCAAAATAAAAGCTTCAAATCCAAATGCAGCCTTTTGCCTTACAAGATCAAAACAGCTAGTATTTGCATCTTCTGACTTCCAGGCTATGTAGAGTCAGTAATTAATGAATCTTCCCTATGCCCTAGTGGGGCAAGTAAGCAAGCATTATTTATTAGGTGGAAAGGAGTTCCCATATGCACAGATCTATGCCTTAGTCATTATGATGGTAAATGCATCACATCATTCCAGCAGATAAGGCATTTTCTCCAAACACTCCATCAGCCAAGTGGCTGAAAGTTTCAGTCATTTACCCAAATAATAATCTCTAAGTCCCCTGGCCAAATAGAAACTTCCAAGCATTTAGTTAAAAGCCACTTGTCATGTAGCTCAGCAGAGGTAGGATTAAAAAAAAGTCTTTCCCAAAAGGGACAGATGCAAATACATACAGACACAGAGAGGAATTGTAGTTATTTTGTGTCTCCGCAGTTCTGAGAAATCCTGATCAAGACTGGGATCCTATCATGTTGTGTGATGCAGACACCAGGTGAAGGCACTCTTCAGCCTGAATCACTCGTTGGCACATGCCATTTGTCTGAAAAGGAAAGCAAAATTGCTGTGTTGACTTGACAAATTTGCCGTGACGTAGCCAGAAACCTACACTTGTTCCTTTGCTATAGATGGTACATCTTGAACTTTTCTTCCCTGCCTACACATTTTGACTATCCAATTTGAAATAAAGCTTACTGGACAAGATGTCTTGGGGGGTCTTGAGGATGAGGTCTCTCCTTTTCTTAGGCGCAGCTGTAGGAAGGATTAGACACCCTCATGGGTCACAGGTCCATAAACAGATGGAAGGGAAGGATTTGGCAGGTATATGCTCTCCAACATCCCTAACACACCAAGAAGTGTGGGTGCCAGGGGAGAGATGAAGTGAACAGGGTCACAGAGAGTGGCAAGGCTCCTGTGCTCTCCTTAAACTGCTTCTCTTAACACAAAGTGTTGGCAATGATGGACTGCTTGACCGACCCAGTAGGGCATTTCTTGTGTTCTTATGTTAAATGGGAAGGCTGAAAACAGCCTCCAGAAGCTGTAGGAGGGAAGAAGTCACTTTTCTGGGCCTTCCAAGTACAGCAGGCCCTCAAAACACCTCCAGGACTGCTGCTGGCTGAGCAGCTTCATTTTCACTTTCATCCAGCAATCTCATACTTTCACATACCTCTGAGGAGCTAGGCCTACCCCCCATAACAGCATGCAAAGATCACATTTCTTGTGGCTGTGCCAGAGAACTTTAAAAGAGGCAGTGGGTGGACAATAGGCCTGGTCAGGAAATTGTCTTTTTTCTGCCTTTTTTTTACATTTTGGCAAAAACATCAAGTATTATGATTTGGGAATACTGTCTAGATGCATCATAGTAATTGTTGCTTAGATGCTTTATTCCTCTCTTCACTTGTATATTCTGTGCTTCCTGATTGAGCTTCATTAATTCAATGAACTGAACCTTATTTTTGGTAAGCATCCTCTTGATCTCTCTGTAACTGTAGGAAGCTCTTCACCATAAACATCATTTCTCTTCAGTCATAGCTTGTCAGCTCCACAGAAGAGAGACTGTGGCCTCCTCTCTGCTTGGAAAGAGTTTATCCTGCTGTCATAAATAAATAGGACAGGCTGGGAATGGGTAAGGTGCCCAGGAGAATCTCTGTGGGAGAGATCAACTCCCAGACACACCTCCTAATACCAATCCCCAGAGCCTTTCTGTTGCACCAGAGAGGGAGGAGAGTGTTACAGCGAGCCACAACTGAGCCACGAGATGAGGAGGGGCTTCTTCTCTTCTACTGTGCTTGCTTTCTGGGTAGGATAGTGGGAGGCCAACCCTCACTTTGGGTTGTCTGCGATGGCCCCCTCCAGGTGAGCCTACCACAGTCATATGTGAAGGGCAGTGACATGCCACTGCCTCTTCCCTTGTCCACCTCCCCATGGCCAAAGAGGTAGGGTATTACATCAAGCACACTGCTCTACCTTTAGGATCAGATCCAGGAATCCTAGAAAAGAGAGAGGTTACTCAGGAACAAGCGGGGAGAAGGAAAAGGAAACTAGGTTTTTTCAAATCAACAGCAGACGGGATCTGTTTATATTGAAGCTCCAGAGAATGAAGAATTGCACTCTAGTCTGATTGTTTTATAAAAATCTGTTGCAGCACCTGTCCAGAACCATGATCACATCTTCAGTCATGTGGCCAAATGCCTTTTAGTTTTAATCATTTGATCAAATGCACTAGTGAAACAGCCATTTGTTCAAATGATTGAAAGTTTGTCATTTGACCAAATTACTAGTCTGGCAGGATGACTAACGGTTTATGACACAATGTCAAATTCTATTAATGTCACATCAGAGAGACAGGTGAGTAAAGGAAGGGTTAAGGAAGGAAGTTTGTAGAAGTGTTTATGCCCTAATTGCATACCCTCTCATGTGCACAAGTGTGGTCTAGAGGGATGGGGTGTGAAATTGCTATGCTGGCTCTGTACCACCTAAGGAGACAGCAGACATGTCGGATGGAGGGGCTTCACATGGGATGTCCCTAAAAACTTGAGGAGAACAATTTGTATCACTAAAAGAGAGCAAAGCTGCTAGATCAGAGGAGAAAACTGGAGCTAGAGCTCCTATCTGGATGTTAGACAAGGGCTGCCACTGCTGGGACTAGATGGAGAAGAAAACCTGACCAAACCATCAGCTAGGCACGGTGGCTCAGTGACAGCACTCCCAGTCATTTCTAATACCACTTGGGTCATCAAGCTTTTACGAACTGGGTTAGCTGGGAACACTGGCATTATTTCTTCATTTCCTCTCTTTCATGTTTCTTGAGCTGCATTTCTTAGATGAGAGAAAAGGAGGGGGCGGAGGAAGAAGGACTAAAACATAGCTGCTGGCAGAAGTGAGAACTGACAGCAGCCATATAAGGGGGTATTAACCTTTCATAAACCTGCTCTCTGGCCTGTGACTGGAACCAGGGAATAAATATCATTCTTGTAGTAGGTCTCCTGTGTGCAGCACTGCTGCTCCAGCACACATCAGTTTCCTGTGAATTGCAGTTACATTTGCAGGGAGTTAGTATAGAGATGAGGCGGATTTTGCTAACATTAAAGAAGCAGCATCCCTCAAGCAAGAAGCCAGGACCCAGTTTGCCATGGGAATGCCATATGAGGTTCCCCCTTGCCATAGCAGGTCCCCCCCATGGCCCCGTCCCCACACAGGGCAGGCAGCTGCTGTGGTGGGACCTGCTGCCCCAGGCTGCTGAGAGTCCCAGTGGGAGGGTCAGTGAAAGGGATTTCTGCCCCCTCCTTCCTGGTTGCCCAGGTTGCTCTTCAAGCAAGACATAGGCGTGTTGCGCGTGGCCAATCCTCATCTTTGTCCAGGTGCCATAGGGACAGAGCCTGGCCATGTGGACACAGCCAGTGAACCTTACACTACTTCAAACTCAGCAATAACAATTTGATCATCTGGCTTGCAGTTCTAGACCTGCAGATGTGACTTATGCCAGGCTGGGATACAGCATGAGCAAATGTGTGCATGTGTTTGTGCACACGTGTGTGCGTTCACGCAGGTGGGCAGTATCCCTGCCTCTTCTGGCCAGCTCCACTGCTGCTCCCTGCAGCCTCCAGCCCAGTCAGAGCCCTCCCTGTCTCAGAAGGAACCATCCAGCTGCAAAGGAAAATGAGCATGTGGATGACAGCTGTCAGTTACAGGGCAGCTTTGTTCAGTTTGTGCCTCTCACTGGACCAGCACATCTGAAATCCATAGCAGTACCCCTGACCACAAAGATGTTCTTCCCTCCCTGACCTTCACGAGTCCAGGGCCTGCTGCCCAGCTGGAGGTGGGGCAGGACTGAAGCACGTGATTCAGCATCGCGCCATGCCACAGGGCGCTGTGAAGCAGCACAAGCAAACACAGGCAGTGGCATTTCCTTATCTGCACTACTTGCAGCCAGAGCATCCTTCCTCTTCTTGCAGCATGAGCACTTAAGAGTCATCAAATTGGCGCATGCTTGCTGCAGTTCCTCATTGCTTTCTTAAGCCATCAGATAAATGTGATGGGAGCTCCAGCCTATCGCCTGCGTTGCAATTGTCATATACGTTTCTTCATGTAACATACTGCTTTTTCCCTACAGTTCTTGTCCTCTTAAGCTGCAGAAAGCCAGCTTCCACAGCTGACTCTTATATTAACAGGTAGGTGCTATATATACTTTGAACACCTACATGTACTTGAAGATTCTGTGTATTAGGCCTGAAAAATTACATATACACAAGTGTGGAGAAAGCTGGTACCATCAGTGTTGCAAATATCTATATCGGTCATAGAAAGATTCCCAGTTTGGCCTCAGCATGGGGTCTCAAGCAAACCCATTATGCATTCTGTGTATCTACAATGGGTTTGATTTGGGATGTATTTATGCTCAAGAATATTATGCATTCTCTTTATACGCCATGCAAGGTTAAATTTTTTTGAAAATTTATATTTGCTTTTTATCATACAGACATACAAACGATTTATGGCCAGACCTGCTGAATCTGAATCAGTTTGAAAATGCCAATTTATTCTTGATTAACTCCAGAAGTGCTGGAGATCATTAATTCACCCACTGCTACTAACGTATTTAGGAGCTAGACTTGGAAAAGTTTAGTTAAAGCTTTGTGGAGGAGTGTGAGCTGCAACATTTCAGAGTCCTGATTTGGCCTATTATAGATATAAGGGCCAATATAAAAATCCAGCTTCATTTTGCAACTCCTGATAGGGGGCATTTAGATTTATAGGTGTGATTTGGACCAGTCCCTAATCAATTCCTAGACGGTGCTTTTTCATCAGCTGATTTGACAGCACAAAGAAGGTCAGGGTCATAAATTCCCCCTTTCTGAGTGTGGGGAGCAGAGATGGGAAGTGACTCACTCCCCCCAGATTAGCACCAGAGCTGGGAATAGAGGCCCAGGCTGCCAGTGTCTGGTCTGGCCTTCCCTGAAGCGTCACGTGCCTGCCACCTCCCTCTAGGTGAATGCTGCCATCACTGCAGAGTAGACTAGTTTGTGTGACAGTACTAATAAAGTGTAACTATACACTTTCCAGGACCAGCTTGGTCAGTTCAGAGTAGGTTGTCAGCCTGGGACCTCATCACAGTTCTCCCTTCCTCATTATGCATCTCCCCCTATTCTTATGCCTTTCCATATTTTCTACAAGGGCCTCTTGTGCTCCCAAAAAACCTGAGAAACGCAGTGCAAGCCAGGCTGCATTGTCATTTGAGGGGAGAATATCAGCAGATAGGACGCATTTCTCTGCGCGCAAGGCAGGAATTGCTCAGCAAGGTGCTCCAAAGTTAGACACTGAATTCTATATTTAGCCATCTAAATAAGCCACCTGATTTTCAGAGCTATGGATTTTTGTTTCTAACTTTACACAAAGCTCAGCTAACACTGTGTAGGTGGGTCTGAGCTGCCAAGTGCTCAGGTTTGGACTCAGTCCAGAACAGATACTAAGCAGAGAAATAGTGAGTACCTTTCACTCCTGGGTCTCCTCTGTGGCTCTTTCCCCTCCACCAGACTCTGCAGCCTCCATAGATAACCTCTGTTTGCCTCTTGCCCCTCTGAAGTCCCCCCTCGTCCTTCCCACCTCCTGCAGTGCTCAGAGCCACCCCCTGCTCCCGACATCCTTGCTCCTGCTCCCGATGCACTTCTGCAGCCCACAGGCATTCGGCACCGTTACTCCCTGTCCACCTCCTGTGGGGGCAACAGAGGCAGCAAGGGTGCTGGCGTATTTGTCCCCCCCCCTCCAGAAGGGACACTCAGGGCCCTCCGTCACCATGCCTGTGATGCCCTTGCTGGAGGGAAAGACTAGCAGGAAAGTTTGGTGTCAGATGAGAAATACCTGAAGTACTCCTGCCCAGAGTTAACTGGTCACGCCTTCAGTTTGACTTCGTTCGCCAAGACTGCTATTGTCCTTCTTTTTAGGGAGAGCTCCTGTGATGATGATTTGAGTCACTGTGCCCTGTGATGGGACCCCGCATATGCCCAGTAAATGTAGGAAGTGCAATAGGAAACCCAGTCCACTCCTTCTCCAGAGGCTGGAATGACTGTGAAATGGTATATGCATACCCATTTAGATTAAGATATTGCAAGCCTTTAAGGACCACTGTTGAATGAATACGAAGCAAAAACAGCTGGCTCAGATACAGACTGCTTCAAATAATGTACAATTTGTGTTCTCAAATTAAATGCTGACATATAGTCTGTCGCTACTAGAAGTTGCAAACTAGCCAGTTTGGACTTTGTAACATCTTCATGGTAGCCTGGTACAATTCTGTCTTGCTTATCAAAAACTAAACTAGTATTTGATGCAACAACAGTGTTTATCTATCACATGCAGCATTGTGAAATGTATCGGTCAAGGAGAGTTCCCACAGAACAGCTCAGCACTTAGCTTTGTGCAAAAGCTGCAGGAGGGTATGAATTATTATGAGTATTTTTAATCAAGCAACAGATACAGTTGGTGCAGTCAGGGTTTTCAGAGCAGCTCAAGCTCTTGATAAATATGTCACAATCTATGATAGCTTTGCCAAGTCCTTTAATATCCTACAGTTCTAGTCGCTGCCGTCTGACTCTTGCAAAATGTGGGAAGGAAGAGCAAATGTCAGTAAAATCACTTTTGTCTGCTTCAAGCCAGTACATAATCTGCCTCAAGGGTAAATATATTCAGTCTCATTACCCTCTGGTGGATGCAAAAAGGGTTCTTTGTGTACCTTGTTCTTATCTGAAGGTTTTACCCACGTAAAAGGTCTCTCCTATCTGATTTTTTAAAATGATTTAGAGCCCACCCACCTGGGGTTACAAGGCTCCAGTATCCATTGATGATAAAGCTTTCAGATTCTCAGCTTCATTGGCATAACCTTTTGCCACTTTACTAGGTCTGCATAACATCTCCAACACTTAGCTTCAAGAACAATGGTATATCATTTCATTTCTTTGAATTTAACTGACAAGGACAAAGAAAAGCACATAAAAGATCGCTGAGCTCCACAACACTGAGAGGTGACCACCCACTGCCAGAAAAACAAAGAGGGTGCATTGCTTAAAGGAACCAGCAGGACCCATTGCAGAAGAGGTTTTGGGGAAACAATCCTGCTGGCGGCATGATTGTAATTGTGCTTGAAGACCTTTCGGTGAAATACAGGTGAGTGATTTGTGGCTGCCTCCTCGCTGCATGGTCGCCTCTCTCTGGTGTTTGGCAGAGCAGACACCATCCAAACAGCCATGTCCAGAAGTGCCCCAGAGGCTCAGGGGCTGGTGCACGCACCAGGGCCTCACTGAGCTTTATCGAGCCGATTAGCACAGCACTGCTGCTCGGCTTGTCCTTGGGGCCTGGCCAGTCCCCAGTGGTGACTGTTAGATTTGATCCAGCCAACAGCAAAGGCAAAATTGCTGGTCTGAATCTGAACCTCCTTGGACATACAAGTATTCAGAAATGGATTTTGTTGAAAGGTATGATTTGAGCCCTTCTCTTTAATGCAAGGTCTGAAATTGCTGAGAGAGAGGTTCTTAATGACTCTTAGCTCAGAGTGATTTCCCAAATTGTTATTACAGGAGGCACTGGGAAGTATTGCAACGCATAGTCCTGGGAGTGTTTATCTGGCAAATGACCACTGCTTGGTCTCTGAACACACGGGGAAGTGATCAGTTTTTGTTTTTTACAATTTTTTTTAATTTCTCACTTCATCCGTCCGTTTCCAGACATCTGCTATCATATTACAGATAGGCAGCAATCTGTATGGCTTATAGCAATACATGACTTGAGGAAGGGGAATAAGGCATTAGAAGTCATGGGATCCGTCTGGGAGAGCAACTGGGGAGTGCAAAAAAATCATCTCAGTTTTGCCCAATATTATGTTTAAAGGATATGGAGGAGAGGGGAGACTGAGGAAATCTCCTCCTCCAAAAGATGAAGAATCTGGGCTGTTCGGTGGAACACATCATAAACACAAAACGCAAATTCTGAAACACAACATAAAACTCAGTCCAACCTCAAGACTGAGAAAGGTTGGCATTTCAGGAACAGAAAAATCTCCAGGGTATTTCAGGAAACGTAAGCCCTCAGTGTGTGGATAACTATTTACTCCATTCCCTGTGACAACCTTGGTGGTATGGAGACCCCAAAGGAACTTCTAGGGAGACAGGCTGTGACTGGGGGAAAAACTGCATGGTAAATATTAAACTAAATAAACACATGATAATGGGACCAGAATCAACAGAGAAGCTGCCCACACCTTTTGGCAAATAAGATGCCCAATCTTTATATAATCTGCCTAACCACAGTCTCACTGTTGTCACTTTTTTTCCTTCACCATGTGTCCTGAAGCCACCCAGTGTCCACTCGAGCCTTCCCCAAACACAGGCGGTGAAATAGCTGCACCACAAGGCAAAGGGCAGTGCAGGGAGTGCAGAGCCCCATGACGCCCATCCAAGCGGTGCACTGTGGCCCAGTGAGGCATGGCCAAGCAGTGAGGTGCGTGCCCGGACCCAGCCCAAGACCCGTCTTGCCCATGGCTTGCGCTGTAACCCCGCCGGCCCGTGCTAACGGGCCTCATTCATTAGCGTAGTCTGGCCAGAACGAGCCAGGTGGGGACTGTGTACAATCCAGACCATCCACTTCTGCTTTCCTAAAGTCTGACCTCCTTTCAAAATAATCTTTTAAGTCTCTCATTGCACCTTTTATGTGCAATCCCAAGGCAACTGAGCTTTCCGTTCACCATCCATTTGTTCAGTGCGCTGACCTAATCCTCTCTCCAGGACTCCTGGGGCGCCGTGGTCCGGGCTGCTTATCACCCACGGGAGCTCCTGCACCGCCATCCCCAGGACCCTCCACTGCCCAGAGCCTCAGGATTAGTCCTGCAATGTGAGACCCACTGGAGCCCTCCACTCGGCACACTCCCGGCTCATTTTCCATAGCTGGCAATGCATTCAAGGGGAATTTCCTTTGATGCTTCCACCAGGGTGGAAAGCAATGTCAAGAGGGCTTTAAGAGCAAAACTGCTGCTGGCGGCTTCACTTGAAGTAATCCAAGCCAGCAGAGGGGCTTGCAGCCACCGGAGAAAATAGGCTGTTGCATCAGGGATGCTTTCACAGCACYGGCTGCAAGCATGGGAGAGGCATTTGGGATGAGGGCTTCATGGCTCAGCAGCGGAGGGCTGAGGGCAGGAACTTAGACTCTGGCAAGGGAAGATGGTGAGTAGGAACTGACCTGAAGTTTCCTGTGTGTTACTTAATAGACATGCCGGGAGAGACGCTCAAGAGATGACATTCAGGGTGGCAGTGTGAGGGAAGGCGCCTTGCACCCTAGGCTCAAAGGCAGACCCTTTCGTGGGAATTAAGCTGTGCTAAGGACAGAGTCAGAGCCTTGGCTGCGCATGGCTGGGAAGAGAAAAGTTGCTGAGAAGAGGTAGAGACGAGAGGAGAAAAGGGCATTGTGTGCAAAACAGAAGCTCAAAGTACAAAAGTAAGACAAGGAAATAATTTTATATCTTTTATTAGGCCACCTGAAACAGCAGGACAGAGAACATTATTGAGAAATAGCCACACTGGGAAAATTTGCAGACCTTTCCTTCTGGCACAACTCCACCAATGGCAGCCATGCAGATGAATTAATGGCTTCGGTATCTAACCAGGCCGTTGCTGTAGTGATTTGGAAAACAAAACTCCAGGTGTCCTGGCTGCCGCGCAGTGGTGCAGTGACCCACAGCATCCCAGACCTAGTGTGCATACCTCCAGCTTGCTCTTACTTTAAAGGAAAAGTGTCAGTGCCCGGGCTGGAGCAGCTCTTTCCTCGCTGTTCCTCTGGTTGCAGTGGCTGTCCGAAGAGGTTGCCRGTGACAGAAGCGTTGATGATTGGTTTGGAAACAGAGCCCAGACACTCTTGTGCCAGTTTCTCCCTTGTCTGCCTGTTCCCAACAAGGGCACTGCAGCTGAGTGGGAAGCAGAGTGCAGAAAGTGGCTCGTGGTATAAAGGGCAGCTTTTCAGAGAAAAAGGTCTTTTGGATGAACAGGTATCAGAAGAAGTAGGTGAGGCCACCTTTTAGGGAATGGATGCAACGTACATCTCTGAGGTCACTCCTACACTTGTTATAGCTGGACTTGTTACAGTGACCATTCCCCTCAGCGGTGGCCAACACCATTCCCGTGTCATGAGGCACCTATAACTCTTGGAAATAAAACACGTCCAAGACCCCTCTGAGACATGTATTCTATATGAAAATTTGGTTTATTACTGTCAGATCCACAAATCTGGATCCGCTGTGTAATTCTACCAGCGTCCATCAGTCAGACAGACACATTTAATGAGAATGAGGATTTATACCTCTACTTCCAATATTGGCTACTGCTGAAGTGCAATTGACAGTCAAGATCATCTATTGCCAAGAAAATTGTCCCTGAAAGAGTGCTCGCATTGTAATATTTTGGGAGAGCAGACCCACAGATGTGGGTTTGCCTCTTTGGTGGATGCAACTCTCTTGTGCTGAAGATAGAGAAAGGGTATTTGTTCTGCGTAGGCAGGTGGAAGATATGCAGGTAGTCAGCAGAATAGATAGAAATGTATAATGGATGATCTTGCTCAATGCTTGGGAATGTATATTCCCCGGTCTTCTCAGGAAGCAACATGTTTGATTTCCTCCAGCTATTTTTTTAATGCGCTGTGTTGTGAATATTGACACATTTAGGTGCATTTGCATCAGCTGCAGCTGTGGGGGCAGGGAGACTTCTGAAGACGCACATGGGAAGTCAGGTGCCTGGCTCTCATAGAGTAACACTGTTGAAAATTTCCTTTTTTCCCTCATCCTTCTGCACTTTCTTCAGAAATCTTTACCACCCTTTTGGCTTCCCCACAGAAGTTGGTCAGTATAACAGAAGGAAGATATGCAGTGTTATTTCAACAGTTGTAAAGATCTCCTATTTGTCAGAGGGGCAGCCATATCCCAGACCTCTCCTGCACAGAGTGCCCACATTGTACTTAACATCAAGTTTGTGCCCCAGGATTGTTCCACCATTAAACTAAAGCCTTCAGCTCCACATGACTGTGTATTCAAATATATGACTTTCAGCTGCGACCAGGAGAACCACCTTCCTGCTTCRGGTACGTGACATACATCAGTAGCAGGGCACATTTTCCCTGAGCAAGGAGGGAATTTGTGTTTCAGGAGAGTAAGCCTTTCGGGATGATTACACTTCTGCATTAAATGCTTCCTCTCTTCTTACGTAAAACCAGCCATTTTGCACTTTGAACCCTTCAGGAATCAAAAACAGAAAAGGGGGAGAAAGTCATCCTTTGGAAATWATCCTAGTTACACGTTTTGCTCAGTGACTGAATTCAGTAACAGTTTCTCTGGAGGAAAGAACTTTTTGGCTGCTTGGATTTTGAGTGAGACAAGAAACTGAGAAAGCAACCTTTCCATCCAAAGTCAGTTTGGACCAAGATCATTCTCTTTCTGCTGCCAGAACGTTTTTCTGGCTTAGAACCAGGTACTTCACACGCTCGCTTCCTGCTTTACCAAGGAGCAGAGGTCACAGGGAACCAAAAGACCAAAGCYGCGTTGGATAAGACTTGTCAGTGTTTACAGTTTAATCTGATCCTAAGCCACTACCCTGCCTGCATTATTACTGGGAAAGCCCACACATTTATGGCCCCTGGAAAGACATTGAAGTTGCAATCTTTGCAACTTTGCAACCCATAAAGTATGCCCTGTGGGAGGTACTGATCCTGAACCGTCTTTTGCATAGGATCGGATCCTGGCAGCAGTAAGAGACCAGAGTCAGCTGTCCCTGACAGCTCTGTGTTGGTGGTTCTCAGACAACCTCACAGGTAAAATGTTAAAATGGAAAGAGCCCAGCCTTGAAAGTGCTGAGCATCCTCATTTCCCTTTGATTTAAATGGGAGCTGAAGGCACGCAGTGCCTTGCTGGATTTGGCCCAGTGTCAGCAGATATTGGCTGATCTTCTCTGACTCACTGTCAGGGCTGTCTTTTTTTCCATTTCTTTTCAGTGCAGAGATTTGTCTATAACTTCACTTTGCAAAGGCAAACTAAGGCAAAGGCTATCCTTCTGGAGCCTTCCTTCTAAGCTCTTACTATGAATAGCTTTAAAGTTTAGCACGGTGATTCTGGATGGGTTTTGCCTGCTGACAAAAAGAGATCAAACATGTGCAAATCAGATATGGGCATAAGAACAGTGATGCTAAAATGTTTATGAATTGTTAAAGAACTGGACTCCGAAATAGGAAGCTGCCAGGGGGACACCAATGTTTTTCAAACCTGTGAGTGGCTCTAATCGGACGATAGATCCTGGTTGCTTTCCACTGAGAAATTCCCTGAGGCAGGGAGGCAGTTGAACTACCCTGGCTATAACTTTGATATCTGAATGAATATCTGCTAGCCTGAGGCAACTGGTCTTCTGTTAATTTTGACCAGGGAGCATGATACACTGTGGCAAGCCATGTCACTTAGGATTGTGTCTGCTTAGACATGATGCCTCTGAGTAATGTAATTTATATTTCATGCACAATTGAAGCAGCTAATGGTATAATTCTCCAAGGGGGAAACAAGTTGTTACAGCATTAATTACATTCAGTTGCCATTTTTTTTCTGTTCTGTGCAGAGTGCCCAACAATAGCATATCTGAAATTATGTAAAAGGGTTTCTGCTGGTGCAGCAAAAGGGCAGGCTCAAGTTCCTGCTTTTTAGTGGTGGCAGCCTGATTTTCGCTACCGAGGATTGCTTGAACTGTTTACTATCTGGCCCCTACTTCCCAGCCAGCTCCTGGCTTGCGAGGGCAGGGTGCCTCTTGCGTGTGCAGCCAGAAACTGCAGCTTGACATTGAGACACAGGATCTGGATAAGCAGCCAGGCGGGCAGAAATAGCATCAGAGAAGTCAAGAGAGGATGCTGATCCTAGGTATCCCAAGAGGTGGTGAATGCTTAAATACCTTGGGATTTGATGGAGGACTAACACTGTGCATACTTATCTGTGTCCTCAGTGGCTCTCTGCAGTGACTGCGACTGCTAGGGAGGAAGGATAATTCAAGAAGCGTGGGAAGAACGGATAGAAGAGGTTAAAAAAAAAATCCTCTGATGTCTCTGCTGGCATGGCTCTCCCTTCGGTGCCGCAGCCCCGGAGAGGGTGCCTGGCCTTTTGCCCCTCTGCTTTTGCCACAAGGACAGCAACAACAGCGAGAGGACATCTGCAGAGGAGACGAGCACAAACCTGCCAAAGAAAAGTAGCCCCCAGGCAGTCACATGGAGGGAGACTCGTTTCTGGGGAAGAGCAAAGGGCAGTTTGGCAGGAGGGAGCCCCGGTGTCTCCGTGCTAGGGTGCAGGAGGCAGAGGGAAGCGAGGGCTCAAGCAGAGCTGGGGGAGACAGCAATGAAACGGTTGACCCGACCGGAGGGCAATGGGACTGCRTGCAGAGGGAAAAGCCCTCAGTGACCAGACCCAAGCCGCCGGGGCAGCGCCACGCAGGCAGAGCAGGCGAGGCAGCCCCAGGCAGCGGTCTGGGAACTGTTTGCTGCCTATGTGACTCTGGGCTGCAAGGGGTGCTTCTTCTCCAGTTTGCCTACAACATCGAAAACCGCAGAGCGAGCGGCTGAGCAAAGAGGTGTATAAATAGAGTCGGAGTTACCTGAGAGCGCACTGCTGTCAAAAAAAGGAGGAGGGAGGGGGAAAAGAAGGAGCAGGAATTACAAAATTTAGGCTGCTATGAAAAGAGCTGGATTAAAAATAAAATTGTTTGTGTGTGTTTTGGCCCAGCGGCACGTCTGGGATGGAGCATAATGCGCTGTGCTGCCAAGTACGAGGTTTGGATCGAGAGGAATATCTGTATTCCAGTTTCCCACACTGTCAGGAGACTGGCACTATTGCACAGATGACATCTCTAATCAGGAGGAGGAGGGGAGTGTGACAGGGTGGATGAGGGAAGTGGCCTTTGCCTGCACTGAGAGCACTGTCTGTAGCAGTAAGCATCATACGCACTGAGAGCCAATGACTATTCCCATGGTCAGGAGCTGGTGGCCCAGATCAGAGCGGTGCAGAGTCCCAGGAAGAATGCTAAGGGACATTTGTGTCCCCTGTGCTCAGGCACTAGTTTGTGCAACTGTTTATTACGAACTAAAAAAAAAAATGAGTGCAGAACTAGATGGAAAATGGTGCTGTGCAGCTATGTAGAGATATCCCAAGCATACCACGGGACATAAGATCTGAAGGAGAGAGAACTGGAAAATTATTTATTCACGGAGAAATGCAGTTTCTAGGAAGCCAAGACTATTCAGAGCAGTTGAGATTTAAACTGGAAGACAGTTTTGGCAGGAAATAATATGGAGAAATTGTTTCAAAAAATTCATTAGTATCCAACTGTTTCATATGTGACTTCCAAAAAGAAGTATTTGTAGGGGGAAGAGGAATTCAAGCACCATTCACTAGGGTACTTGAACACCGTTCTCCAAGCAGAGAAGGAGCATGCATGCACATATGTAATGTGCCCTCCAAGTGATTAAATATAAATCAGTGATTAGCTAATACTAGCACATTAACTATTCACTGATGTGGAGACTCCACCTTCCCAAGTGGATGTTCTTCCCCCAGACTGTGGTGTCCCTCATGTTTTCTCCCCACTCTGTGGGGACATCATTATTTATAAAGGAGCAGGTGAGGAGGAGACCGTGACCCCCATCCTCCAGGATGCCCTGATGGCTAATAGCTGGACAGCGTCCTGCAAGATGAAACATCGTGTTTTAGTCCCTTCCACAGCAAATGAACAAATGAACCCCTGCTCCTCTAATATTTTAACTGTGTGCCTTAATGCACTGCTTTTATCTCCTGAAGTATTTGGGGTGTCTTTACACCTTTCTGGTGAAAGCAGTAGAGACATATCTTGAGTTCCTTTTTGAATCCAGTGCTGTTCCTGGATTTAAGGAACAGAACCTTTTTCCCATCATCTCCAGATAAGCCTGAAAAACACAGTGATCTAGGGGCAGACCTGACAAAGATGCATCCCTGCGGGGTAAACTGTATTGGTTTATGGCAGCCTTTCAGGGTGCAGCCGCAAGGGTAGGTGCAGACAGACCCCTGTCTTCTCCAGCCACTCTCCGGGCTGGCTAGACGTAAGCCACGTCCAGTCCGGGGGTCAGATAGCCCCACGTCAGCTGGGGCCCAGCTCCAGACGTGTGGGGGATCTGGCCTCTGAGCCAGCTCAGACCAAGYGCCCGGCGAGCCTGGTCTGTCTGCAGTCATTCACAGCACCAGCTCCAACCCAAAATGCTGATCATCCACACCAATCTGCTGGATAGCTGGCTAAGAAAAAGCTGCAATAGAAGCCAAGGTTTGGGGTCCAGTGTCTGTACTGGCTCTTTTTTTTTTTAATTTATTTATCCTGACACAGGCAATTTCTGTCAGGGCTAGGGGGCCCGCTGCAGCTCGTCACCTTTGAAAATCAGGCTAACGACACGGGAACCTCCACGTGGTCTGAAGCTGCTGACTCCAGGCATTAGGGGGTTTTTTGTTGTCGTTTGTTTAAAATCAAAGCTGGAAGCTACGCCGTTTAGAGCTGGAGCTGAATTTCTGCTTAATCTCCACTTGCAAGAAAAGTGTGTCAGTTTTTCTTTTCCTTAAGCAGCGAGGTAATTAAAGGAAGAGCAAGGCAGATTTGCCATTCTGGGAGCTGTTGCTGTATATCTGGGCTTCTGCAGAGAAAGCGGAGTCTCGCTATGAAGCTGTTCCAGAATGAATGTTTGGGCGATGTCAGAAAATACGCTTTTACTGATGAATAGGCAGAAGCTACGCTTTCACACAGGAATATTCACCTGCACTGCCATGTACCATGGAGGGTTCCAGCTGCTGCTATGTCCGATATATAATAATCCAATCCATTTTCAAACCCTCCTGCTCTGCAATAGCCAGGAATCTCTCCATTTGGAAGAAAGGGGCCACATTAACATCTAGACTGTAATCAACACATCCTAAGCACATATATTCCTCCCTCCATAGCTGCGGACTTGGATCAGGGCTGGATTCCACATTCCCACCAGCTCCCCCCAAATCCAGAGGCATTTGCTTCCAGGATTTTCCAGGGCTCCGTTTTTCAAATCTCGCATGGGAGTTTTGTCATTCCTAATAATTTCAGAGGAGCCTGTGGGGGCTGTTGCAGTGCATAAGGCTCTAGTGACCTGTCTCTGCCCTTCGCTGTCCTCACTCAAGTGAGGTCTGTGTGAGCAACCATCTTTCCCCCACTGAAACTGCAACCCCAGCACCAGGTAAAGGCACTCCAGGCATTTAAATCCAGCCACCTCCAACAAGTCCAGTCCCTTTCCTGCCCCTGCTCCGCTTCCCCCCGCCTGTTTTGCTTCGTACGGAGGCGGCTCAGCGCTGCCGGCTTCCAGCTGGAGCTGTGCCAGACGTGCGCGAGGAGCTCAGCTCACAGCTGGGAAGGCTGGAAAAAACAGCAAGAAATAGCCAGCGTTTCATAAGAAGCCTCGTAAGAGCTGGCTGCACAGCCCTGCTCTGCAAACCAATGGAGTTCAGATAAGCTTTGACTAAGCATCCAAATTCTCTTTTAATTTCAGCGTTCTCTTGCTTTTGGCTTTGCACCAGCCTGGCAAGAGACCCAGCAGAGGGAATGGAAAAGAAGGCCTCAGTGTGCCTGGCTAAGAGAAACCTTACACTTTTACACATGCTGAAGTGATTTTTGCCCTGGTTTTAGGCCCCGTCCACGTCTGTAAAATCTCCCTAGAAAGCAAATGGTGACAGATTTGTGTTTAACCAGCAAAAATTTCTACCCAGGCTTTCTCTCAAAGTTAAGCAGGTTTTGTTGTGTTTGCAAGTGCCAGTCCGCAGGAATGGGGGATTGATCCTCTCAGTCTGTGTCGAGGCTGGTGCCGCCTCAGGATCGTGCTGACTCAGACAGGGACCTGACCTAGGATCTGCTATTTCCCCTTGACCCTCAGGCATCAACTTCTTTTGGGCAGAAACCAAGGTGTGGAAAGGGGAGAAGGAGTTAATGACTATTTGCTTCATGTCCTGGTGCAAGGATGGGACTAGGCCAAAAGATCCAGACAAATCCAAGAGTCCACCAGTTTAGTCATCACAAAACAGAGTGAAGGCCAGTGGAAAACAGCCTTTGGTGGTTACTGGATGTGGATTCCTCAAGCATGCTGGAGAAGCATTTAGCCTTCATGTCCATTCCTGAACTATAAAGCCTATTGAATGTATAGCTGGCTTACAAATAAAAACTATCCATGAAGAAGCAGCCTGAAACTGTACAGTCATTTCACAAGAGATGCCACAAAGCTTTCAGAGGGTCATTTTTGATCTCTTTCAATCCTTGCTAGAAATACAAGCACCCTTTCTTGTGGCTAAAGTAAAAATTAGGCTTTGGTTTGGTTACCATAGGCCTACCACCAACATACGATTTGCTGTTATGGCAAAGAGCACTGCAGAGAAAGAAAAGCAGGACTCCAGCAAAGGATTTTTCTGCAGCTCTGGCCAGGCCTCCGTTGGTGTCAAGCTGTGTGAACGCTTATGTGTGTCAGTAGAGCACTCGCCAATCCAGTAAAGAAACCCATAAACCACATACCCACCATGCCCCATAACCCTGAAGTGCAGGGTGGAGTGGACACACTGCGAGCTCAGAAAAAGTTCTGCAGGGCTCAGTGATGTTTCTGGAAAAGAGCAGGGCTGGAGCTAGCAGGAATCAGGGCAGTCCAGATCACCCGTTTACAGGACTCTTCAGAAAGGAAAATGCACTAGTGCCAAAAACCCCTCCTGTGTACCAAAACGCATCCCAGATGAGCCTGCTTTATACAATAATCACCTTGTATTGTATAACAATAGAAGAGAGCCTTGTTTCTGCACAAACAGAAGGCCATCCTTCTGGATTTAATGCAACAGCCATCTATAATGACGCACACAGTTCATCACAGACACAGGTAGCAGGGCACTTTGTGCTCATTCATACGAATACAATGCCCATAGCAACACAACACATCAACATTTTTAGAGAAAACAATTTTACTTTTATCACTCTGTTATTTTTAATCATTTTCAACTGCTTTTTTAACACTGTGCTTCCTGTGCATTTTATTTTAATACAAGGAAAAAGTGTTCGGCAGCTAATACTTCTGTTTTTTGATGGCTTGAAAATAATGAAGGAACATTAAGCAGTTCCTGAGTCTTCCGGAGCATTGGTATTTTTAAAGATGAGATTGATCAAAGGGGCTGTGAACTCTAATGGAGATTGATTGGCTAAGTATTGCAATGCCAYTAACAGAGGTCAGTTCAGCGTGGATCCCAGCCTCCTCTTTTCATCTGCTATGCACTCAGATGGCCGAAACCTCTTTCTGAAGCAAGATTCTGGCTATTATTAAAATCCTACATTTCTTATAAAGGTCCAGGGTGGGGGTGAGGTGTCATTTTTATACCACCTGATCATTTGTGCCACTTCTTTGCGGCCAGCAGRGAACAGAGAAATCCTCTCCCCTATGCTGCTGCCATGCATCTGAGCTACCCCAGCCTGAGACGGCACCGTGCCTGCATTGCAATGCAGGCAGTGCAGCAGCACGTGAGAGAGGCAGGAGAGGCAATCCGGTGAGAGGAGGTTTCATCCTGATCATATGCAACACACGCTGACTTCTGCTGTGAACCCACCTGGCATCCTGCTGAAGGAGGGCTTGGCAGCCGCTATCACGCATGACAAGGACGACGAAGCCCCACGCGGGGGGCAGCGAGGCTCCTGAGCATGCATTTGCATGGGTGCAAGGAGGGGCAAGCGAGTTGTCTGCCTCACTGCCGGGACAAGGGGACCCATCACAGCCCTGCTGCGGCCGCTGCCTCCCTGCCTCCAGGAAGGGCTCAGCCAGGGTCCGTGCACCCAGCTGAGCTATGGAGCAGCACCTCAGTTTTCCTCACTTTCTGGCTGCTCCACTAAGTCCCTCAAAGGAGCACAAGTTTCCTTTCTTTTCTTTTCTTTTCCTTTCTTTTCTTTTCTTTTCTTTTCTTTTCTTTTCTCTTTTCTTTTCTTTTCTTTTCTTTTCTCTTTTCTTTTCTTTTCTTTTCTTTTCTTTTCTTTTCTTTTCTTCTTTTTTTTTTGGTGGGAGGGACTCACCAGCTTTAAAACAGCCTATAAATCCTGTGGGACAGGACTGACCAGACCTTGGGCACCCTGCATTTGCCAGCACTGAAGGCAGGAGCCCAGATTGCTAAGTGATGTGAACTCCAGCCACTCCCTACTTTAAGGCAGTGCTGGGACTTTGACTGGAAAACCACTTTGGTGGGGGAGCCAGCTCTGCATCTGTTGCCTCTTTAAAAAGGCCTCCTCTATCTTTCTCTTTGGTGGTGCTGTTTCTTTCTCCTCCTCAGTGAACCTGGCTGAGCTTTTGCATGTGGAGCAGAAGGACGAGGTTCAGGGCAGCAAGGGGAGGAAGGACTGACAGAAATGCCTTGCTGCGATGGAGGACTCGCTGGGAATGACTTGCCAGGCGACGGGCCGTGGCCCTGGGCCATCAGCAGCTTGTGCATTTCTTGCAGGCGCTCTCTGCAGTAGGAGCCAGGGCCCAAGGGCTCCCAGGGAGCTGCCCAGGCACCCTGGGGATGGGCTGAGATGGCTGGTGCTGCGGATGGCCGCCAGMCCCTGCTCAGCCAGGGGGATTTTGCTGTACCAAAGGAAAAGCTACTGTGGCCAGTGCAGTAGGCAGCTCTGTGGGGTATCAACGTGGGATCTTGGTGTCCAAAAGGCTCCTCCAACCACCAAGGATGGCTCTTGGGAAAACTGCTCTCCAGGTCATCCCTGCTGGCAAAGGGATGACACTGGGCTGGAGCAGCGAAACCTCACTGGAAGGAGGGCACTGGCTCATGTCACTTCATTAGCAGCATGTGCTGCCACCAGCTAAATACTTTCYGCCTGAGCGCAGGTTTTGCCGTGCTTTCCACCGGGGCTCTGCTGCAAACCGTCTGCCCTCTGCCCCCTCCACGACTGGGACAGAGAAGTGCCTTCAGGAGACCGTTCAGCTCCATTACCCACGTGGAGAGCCCCAGACAGCTATATTCCCAGCGAAGGCACTTCAGCCAAGCACGCAGAGCCGCAGGGGCTGAAACCCAGGGGGTTGTGTCATGGTGCCACTGCCCACCTGGCCGCACGTCCCAGGGCAGAGGCACACAGTCCTAAGTGGCTCCTGGCTGAGCCATCAGAGCCGGACCTGGGGCTTGCCGGTGGGCTGCTGCAGACCCTAACATGGCCGTGCTGATTGCTGCCTGCTCGCCTGCGTCCCGAGCATCTGGGTCCCAGGGGTGAATCCAGGCAGGAGTCACAGAGAGCACCCGGTGCCTGGGCAGGGCTCCTTCCCTCCAGCTCAGTGTGTCGTCCCCCAAAAATGCACTGCTGCTTTATATCCCGTGAGTCTGTAAACCTTGTCAGGGAGAGCCTTTACGCCATAGATTTAAGACAATGTAGTGACTATAAATATTGTGCTTTGAATAAAAGAGTTGTGAATACTAAATGAGTCCATTTATTGTTAAATGTCATATTTAAATGTTTCAACACTCAGTGTCCCAGGTACTGTAAGAGCAGGTGAGAGCATACAGCCCCCACAGCAAAAAGCATTTTTGTTTTCAGCAGGCAGGCAGTATGCCACAAAATGAGATGTCAGGGTACAAATCTCCACCAGCCTCATGCCTTCTGGAGGCAGCTCAACCTCCTGTCCCCAAAGTGCTACCCAGTCTGTGAGGYTTTTTGGATTCACAGCTCTTGGGTGCTTGAGAGCAGCAGCAAGAAACGCCATCCCCTACTGAGACTGGCCAGCAAATTGCACATGTTCCTGCCAGGCAGAAACCCTTGCTTGGTAATGCACCTCCTTTTCTGCTTGGCTTTTTGTCATCTCAGGTCTGTACCTCTGCTCTCCCCAGACCTAGCAGAAAAGTTAGTTGAACTCACCCTTTCAGGAAAGAGGCCAAGTGTAGCTCCCAGCTCTGGCCCAGCACTGCATAGGGGACCTGCTGTCTAAGACCTGCACCGTGCTTAAAAGTTTTTCCAGCAGTCATGTCATGTGGGAATGTAAAGAAAATGCCTCCTGTGAGCCATGTCCCGTGCCAGCCCAGTCCCTCGCGCACGTCCCGCAGTCACTCTGACAAACCAGCCCTTTTGCTCACGCGGCTTGGTATGGGGCCCTTGCTGCCTTGGGATCTCAGCACACCAACGCTCTTCAGAAACGACCCACTAATTACAGCGGTGGTGATGGGAAAGCGGTAGCAGCTCGCCTAATTAAGCCACAGTGGAGAACTCTTCAGTTACGCTGTTCCTGCTCCTTCATTTTGCATTAGTACCTTGTTATCACAATGGCAGCACTTTATAAGTAAACAAGGTACACAAAGATTAGTGTGACTTTTATTTGTTCCATCATTATTTTTCATTTTGAAGGCTGGCATTTATTTGTGCTGTGTTTTTATGACTCCTGCTCTTTTCTTCCCTGACTGGTTTAAGAGTGTGTAAAGTGAGATTTCACACACCTGAAACATTGCAATTAGCCCCATAATGCTGATAACATAAAGGAAACAAATAAATATTAGAAACTGTGGCGCTTTGGAGATTCCCCTGTGCTGTGGGAAGAAGGCCTGCTGGTCAGGGCACATTGATTTTTTTTCTGAATCCATCCACACAGGATTCAAGGACAGGACGAAACACTATTAAGTCAGCAAGCAGAATGCAGTAAATAATGAAAGAGTTGGAACAGTCTGAGGCTCTGTTCTAGTTGATTCCATATATAAATTTTGTTGAGCTATGCGTCTCGGCGTCGTGTTGACACTGTCTCTGGAACATAAGGGAAGCCCAGACGGGTAAAAGGAGTTGAAAAAAGCATTCGGATCCCAAGAAGTTTTGCACGTTATTTTCATTCGAGAGGCAAAAATAAACTCTCGCTCCGTAAGGAGCACGGCTGCTCTGGCAGCCAAGCAGCTAAATACCTCCACTACCCTTGGAGCGCACGATGCCATGTTGCTGGCTGCCATTAGATGCAAAACTAAAGGAAAAGCCTACGTATGGCAATGGTGCTGTCAGCACGCTGACGCCCACCCCTCCACGTCCTTGCTCCTCCAGCGTGCCAAGCCCCGCGTGGGGAAGGGGGAGAGAGAAAAGTGCTCTTCATCAGTGCCAAGCGAAGGCCTTAACGTAGGTGAAGTTATGCGAGGAAAGCTGTGCTTCTACCAGTAGGGTTTACTGGTATAAGCTCTGTCAAAGCACTTTGCTGTCATAGCACTGCTGATATAGCCACACTGGCAAAGCGCTGCTTGTTGTGCAGAGATGCTCTCTGGCCTAAGGCTTGTTTGTGAAGGAAGGAGAGGGGAGAGTCCAACAGATAAAAGCTTTCCACGGAGCAGCAGGAGGGAGAAGGCAACCCATTAGGTCCTCCGCTCCTTTGTTTGCCTTTATAGTCTCCAACCCTCCACGTACTTCAGCGCACAAGCTTCCCCCAGAGTTCAGGGGAACTAATCAAGTACATAAAGCATTTTGTGCAATCAAGTATTTGCAGGGCTGGGGTCCCAGTTAAGTGACTCAGAGAAACTGGAGAAAAGAGGAGGCCCCCGCTTCAAAATTCACCCCTCACCTGATGGCTTTGCTGCTTCTTGTATTTTGGCCCTCACACAGCTGAAACGCTGGCATCCCTTCAGGAGGTCACTGCCGAGAGTCCCTGCAGCACACCAAGCACCACTTGTGACTCCGTGTTGCCAATTCTTGTGATTTAATCACCAGCCTTATGCTTTATGGTGTTTTTCTTCAAAAAAATGAGCATGTGAGGTAGGAATCTCAGCTTTACTTTTCTGGAAAAGAAATCTTTCTTGCCTTCACTGTTACAAAGAAAATCCTGGAACTGTTGAATTCCAATAGGCCGGAAACCAAACAGTGCTAAAAAAACTGAAAGTCACAGAATGTATCTTTCTGAAAAAGCCTCATGATTTGTAAACTGATTTGGTGATTTGGGACACTGATATATGCTTGAGCTGTGGGACAAACTGGTGACATTGCAAGAATATATTGTCTAGTACATTTGAAAGAAATCCATGTTTATTCACATTAAAAATATAAAAGAGGGAGACTCTGAAAGTAAATTAGAAAAGTGTGATCTCAGCTTACGTTAGCTCTGGGAAACAGTGACAGTTACTGGCCTCGTAGATAGGAAGAAGGCTCTTTAGTGTTACCACTGAGACTACATAGACACTGGCGTTACAAGGCATCTCAAGACGAGCAGTATGCTTGTTTTTCCTCGGAGTTAGTCCTACAGCAATTGGTCTCAGCATCCAGCTCTGCCTGGAATTTATCTTTGTTCCCTTCTTGGTCTTTCCTTCTTTTTTTTTTTCCCACCCTTATCCTCTCCAGTATCCGTAGCAACAAGCTCAGCTCCCCCMCACACACACTTATTGTCAGGCCGATGCATGGCTGGGGAGGGGAAGTTTGATTCAATGCAACCTCCTAAGACAACGCACAGCACCTCTGACAGCTATTCACTCTCCTTCTCTTTAACCCTCCTTGCCCCTGCCCCCTCCAGCCTTTATGCTGACAAGTGGGCATTCAGGGAGGGCGGCTGGTCTTTTGGCCAAGTCACCAGCGGGGCAGGCTTCCTCCTCCCTCGCGGTGGGGCATCACTGAGAGCGGGGCTGGAGGGCTCTGACCCCACCAGTGCCTCTCCCCCGGGGCAGATTAAGCCCCTCTTCGGTGGAAACAAAGAAAGGCATCAACAGGGACTGGCAGATGTCATTTGGTTTTGGCCTTTCTCTTGTAGGGAGCAACAAGCTATGCTCTCCAGTGACGGCGTCCTAGGTCAGTCCTAAGAGTGTTGCGGAGCAGTAGTTTCATTTCCTTTGCCCGGTAGTTTAATTTCCTTTTTCAGCCTCAGTAATTCTCTCCTCACCTTTCTACTTAATGCATGGTATTTTTGAAAACTGGTCAGTAACTTGGTACCTGGGATGAGGCGCAACGGATAAGCCCCATGTGTCCTATACTTTAAGAATTAGGTTGTGGAGGTCAAATCCCAACTCGTACAGTGTACTGGGTAAAAAAGATTGCAGCCAAGTGTATTTTTTCAGGCTTCTTCTTTAAGGCTTTCAGAGTTAGAAAGAAAGAAAGAAAGAAAGAAAGAAAGAAAGAAAGAAAGAAAAAGAAAGAAAGAAAGAAAGAAAGAAAGAAAGAAAGCTGCAGCATGTAAAAATAGAGTCCCAAAAACATATGATGCAGGATAACATACATCATAAAGTGGCCATGAAAAGCCTTGATATGGCAACCTCAGATGTGTGAAAGTGAAGCTGTAGCACTTCTAACCCAGATCTCCTCTCCCATGCTCATTTTATACTCGGCTGCCAAGAAGGAGCTCTTTACAAGACACTACTGAGACTTTCCCCCTATCATGCCAGTGGCAGCAAGCCCTTACTTTCCCAGGCAAACCTAGTTAAGGGACAGGCAGCACATTTCACTGAGCTTCCAGCTCAACCGCAGAGGGGCATGGAGTCGTCATACCAAAAGAAGGAACAATCTTGGACKTCAGAGTGACAAAACTCCTATTTTACGGGAAGCTGTTGAAACAGGCCCTCTTATATCAGCCCTGCTTTTACTGTGTCTGCATGCTACTGCTTGACACTTCTGCATATCAGTGCTTCCCTCTGCAAAGATCCTAGTCAGGCTTCACTCTCTGGCTAGCCTCTAAGCCTTGTTTCTCAAGCATTTCTGAGCAGAAAAGGTCACTTTTTACTTTGTGGATTACAGCAGTCTAAAGGCCAACATTTGGGCTCAGAGGAAGTTATTTATTGGACCATTCAAATACCATACCCGAGCTGCAGCTGGGCTCTCCTGATAATAACCRGGAGTAATACTGATGGAAAGCACTTGCATTTGCAAAAGCGATTCTGCCACGGGAAGAGAAGCAAAACAACCCACATCTCCCTGGGAGAGCGTGAGCTAATCAGATGTGGTTTGGACCAGGGGATTTTGCCACCAAAACCCCGAACTGCGTTTCCAGGAATCTGTTGAAATGCTGTTACTCTCTTGTGCATGTTAAAGAGGAATTCAACCATTTCTGCTTACACCAAACGAGAAAGGCTACACTCTTCCTGGTGGTGTTTTGAGACAACCTTGCCTTTATCTGTTTAGATCTCAGAAATACAAATGACTGCCTTTTTTAACTGAACCCCTTCAGCACACCAATTTTCAGCAGGATAATTATTAAACTGCATTTGGAAAAAACTATAGTGACAGTTCTGATGACCTGGTGACTTTCTACTCTGTGAAAGTGGCAGGTTGTGGGATTATCATAAACACAGGAATAGGATTAAGGAATTCTTCGTTTATCCAGTTAGGAAAACCCTCTACAAAACAGAGCAGGTAGGAAGGCAGAGAGAGTCTCCAGCAGCCTTCAATAGGAGTGGCAATGGCATGAAAAAACAAACTATTTTTAGATGGAGATGAGCCATATTTAAATGGTTTATATGTTGGGCAACAGGGAAACATTGCAGCCTGTGAGCCTGGAGAGCCCCTTCTCCCTTACATAGGTGTCTTTTGTCAGAAAATGTTAGTTGCTCAAATCTGAAAATCCACAGGAGATTTACCAGCTCACCTTTTTCTCAGGAAAAGCTTCCGGGATTTAGGACAAACCTGAGGATTCTGCCTCAAAGCAAGACAGGCAGGGCTGTCCTCTCTGCATTTCAGCCTCTGGCCTGAACTGAGAAAAGAGACTTGAAACTGTTTTCTAGATCCCAGCTGGGTCTCTGTAACTCTGCTCGGGACCTTTTTCCTCTTTTCTCACTATGAGGGAGACCAGGAAAGCTTTGAGACATCAATGTTTTTCAGGCCAAAAATAATCCCATCCTGTTTCAGGTTTGACTTTAGGCCTAGCTCCCACAGTCACTTCTGGCTGTGAGATGAATAGCACCATCCCTTCAAAACGGCTGTGTGGGATGTGTGTGTGAAAGGTGCCAAGGAAGGCTAGCATGGTGATTAAGAGGTAAAGGCTGTGCATCTCGTGTCACACGCTGTATTTCCTGGCAATTTCTATATATCCCCCCGTCAGCACCTCCCTTGCTCTTCAGTTAGCCTTTCCCTAGAGCGAGCCGGAGTAAGCTCTGCACAGACAGCCCTTTACAGATGCTTTGCAGAGGCTAAATTCGTTATTCTCTGCTCCTGGCCTAATCTGGGCAGAGGGAGTCCTAGTGCAGCGCTCATCTGAGCCAACTGGCCCTGCTGATGCACGAGCTGCTGTCGGCGGCGGCCCTAGGACGTAGCCCTAGGACATCACCCCGCGCCGGCAGCAGACCAGACCCAGGCACAGTCACATCAGCGCCGTCTCCCTGGCTGCCTGGAGCACTTTACAGGCACTGAAGATGAACGCATGAACGCGGCGCTGCGCTAGCAGCACGTGTTTCCCTTTCGCATTCCTATCCCAGATCTTGCCCCGGCTCCTTGACACGCTTGGCACCTCCCAGCCTCCAGCCTGTGCCCTGCGTCCCCCCAGGTCCCCCTGCCCTGTCGACCCTCAGCACCCCTCTGGGGACCCCTGAGCCAGCATAGACGGCCGCCGGGGAGGGCGGCGGAAACGGAGGAGGAAACTGGGTTCAACACAAACCTCTCTGTGGGAGGCAGGGGGATCGGAGGGGGCTCTCCCAGTGTAYAAACCCTCCATCGCAGCGGTATGAGAAGAGCCCCGGAGCAGGCTGAATACCGCAGTGCTGTGGCAGGCAGAGGAGGGCACTCTGAGCCTCCCAAACCGGCAGGTCTGCAGCCCCCAGGACCGGGAGCTCTGCTGCGGGATGCGGAGCCGAGCCGTTTTCCTTGGCTCTTTCTGGAGGCTGGGCTGGTGGGGAACCCCTCTGCCTGGCTGCGAACACTGTCGTGCCTGCATTTTTATTTTTTAAGCTGTTGCTCACAAACAAAAGTGTTCGGATGAAAAATAAACCTCTTAAAAATCCCAGCCTATTCACTCCTGGCAGTCTGGTATTCCTTCAAACTGTCAGACTTAGCAGATTGTTTACTGGAAACGGTTCAATTGGCAGGACCTTCTGCTGTGCAGATGAAATTTAAAAATCCCGTTTCTTGTTGCGCTCAAAGTCTCTCTTTCCACTACATGGCTTCACAGAATTATTATTCACTTGTTTCCCATTGAATCAGAAAATACCCTCTCTCTTTCATTTCTATGATAAAAATGTGCAAGGGATATTAACCCTCATGCTTCAGGACACAAGCCAACAGCTAAGTGCTTGGGCTTGAGAGAAAACTTTCCCCTTTGGGCATGGTAATGTATAATGGTCAATTATTCCCGAAGCATCCTACCCAGCCAAGATGGGGAGTTGCACTGCTCAGCGAGAGGGACAAGTGGTGCAAACAGTATGGCATGCTCTGTAGCCCACMTGAGGGTCTGTTCATCCATAATAAGGCAGAGCTCTTGCCATTCCTGGCCTCACAAATTTTTGGCATTTAGCTTCCTGTGTGCAAGCACAGCATGAGAAAAAGCCTTAACCTGCTTTTTAAGGCTCCCATAGCCTTCTGTGCGGTGAGTCCTGTGAGCAGCTAAACTTGTGGGGCTGAGGCTTCCCTCTTTGAATCAAATGCCCCACTCCCTTTTTTAGTTGGTTAGATGAATGCTTGCAAGTAGACACGACAAAAGGCTACTTTAGTCAACTTTGGAAAGTTTGTTGGGGCTTAAGGCAGAAGAGTCTGCTGTGGATTTGGGGGATCTTTTCTGTCATCTAACCATGACCAGTGTCTGGAGTTAGGTTTCAAATCCTACTCTGCTGTCCTCTTCATCTTTGGCTTCTTTGTCCTCTAAGGAAAACGCTAAAATATACTGCTTGCAACTCTGCTCTGGTGGCACCTTTGTTGGTTGCCCCTTAGATGGCTCAAAGCTGTCTTCTGGACAGGACATCTTTCTCTTGGGCCTCACATCTTGTACTGCTTCTTGCAGGTAATGCCTGTGCCCAGCAAGGCCAATGCTAGTCGTGGGGGATTTACGTGGTAGGTTGGACAAGTCTGACCCAGAAGACACTTCTCTGGTCTATCTGACTTGATGTACTTCTCTTAAGGATGCTGGGATTTTTTTCTCTTTCCAGGAAGGTGTCAAAGCTGTCTGCTCCTCTGCCACAGTTTCTTCCAGTCATCTCTCGTTCTCAGCCTGCTGCTAACAACTTCCTTCATCATGACTCTGGACTTTAAATAAGCTGGTTTCCAAACAGGATTGCCTCTGAGGCGGTCTCCAAGGAGCCATACCTGCACACAGCTTTGCCTTGCCAAATTTAGGAAGATGGTGTAGGATTTCCATTATCACCTGCTGGTCAATTCTCCCATGCTGGTGTCAAAACAAGTTGCTCTGAGAAACAGCTGCTCATAGGGTCAATAAAATGGTTTCCAGAGACCAGCCTGATGTGCCATTCCCCAGTTAACTGGGGCAGATGTTATGATGGCCCATAATTACTCTGTCAGCAAACAGAACAACTTACTTTATTCTTGGACAGACTCATTATCATTATCACAACTGGAGATCCTGTTCCCCTTGTGTTCTGGCTGCATTTCATAACYGAGGGGATTCCAGCCCATCACCATACCCTCACTGTGGTGGTCCGTCATGAGCACCTACAGTCTCTGTGCCCTGTGTAGTTCATACTCCCCACCCAAAACACACACATGCTGCCTGTTGTCCTAGCATTGTGGAAAGGCTGTCCCTACACTGTACTCTAGATTTAGTGAGCATGTTAATAAAACGATAGAGCAGTGGTGCAAACATGGAGAATTAACAGGGCAGAAATACATGAGAGACAGTTGGCATATGCAGCCTTGAGTACCTCTTTTTCTTCTACCCCTTTCCCCATGTCACTCCTGGAGGGCAGAATCGCCTTACCACATCTAACGTTATCTGGCAMAGTACACAGGGTGCAACATGATGTTCACTGGTCAAACATTTGGGATGCCTGGAAAACACTGTGTGTCCCCAGTAGCAGCAGAGAGYGCATAAAACAAAGATAGGGACCTGAGAAGCATAAAACACGAAGTCCTATGACTTGGAACTGCTGTGCGCTGATGGGACAAAGTCGGAGGTCTTGAGTAAGTCTGAAATGGCGGCTTCTGGAATGGAGCTGCAGTGGTTTGCTGTGGTCCGTCCCTCACACTGCGGAGCAGAAAGTGACCCTCTCCTCAGTTGGAAGGTGGCTGATCCACTGCGGGGGACAGGCAAAAAAAGGTTGGGGGACCATCACTGGGAAAACTGCCTGCTGCTAGGAAGAGACGAGGGGCAGAAGGGCCTGGGGAGCTGCCTGCTCCGTGCTCAGTCTGAGTGTGGCTGGGGTTGCTCCCAGGCATGCACTGCCAGAACTGTGCAGGCATGCCTCTTCTTCTTGCTAAAGTAGCGTGGATTTTTTTTTTTAACTGTGCTTTGTGGKGGAAATGCTCTGTTAACCAGCAATTTGTACCTCCTCTTGGATACAGGCTGTTCTTATTTTAGCTCCAGTACAAAGAGCTCCCCACTGATTTGAGCATCATTGCCTTCCTTCTCCTTTCAGTCTTCCTCAGAATACTTTTATGGCAGAAAATCAGCTGTGCCACTGGTTGCTTACCCCTGGCTCTTTTAGGATTTGGCCAGGAGGAACACAGTAAGCCTGGACCACACCTTCGAGCTATGCTTGAAATAAGTTTAGGGTATCTCTCTTAGAAAACCGAGTTGTTTGGTAACTATTCCTGAATCATTGCAACGCTGATGTCACGATCTGGTAGATGTACCTGTGTCTGGAAGTCACTAACATGGGCTTTTTCTTTAGCGCTGTAGGTGGTCTTGTCCCCCTTTGCCTCTCCCTAGCAGTGGGGTAAGCCTGCACCGGGTGTCAGGCATGATCTACATCACAACTGCTTGTAGGATAACTGTCTTGTTCTGAAACAACAGCTGATTCCAGGCTAATAGATGCAGTAATCTGACACCCTGGCTGTAATAATTGTATCTGAACAAGGCAGGCCCCCGTCGCTGCCAGCCTTATTAGAATGAGTGATTGTTTCCATCACGGATGTAGCTCTGGCGCATTCACCTTTCCTGGGCTCCAAAATACAAATAGAGCTGCTGACCTTGGYGGATGCGACAGCTGACCTATTTCCTCCTTTTTAAATAAGGAGAAAACAGATTTTTGAGGGGAAGTGCCTGCTTTCTGCAGGCCTCCTTCTGCCTAGCTCCCTGATATCATAAGATCTTAGCTAAATATTTGGCCTGACATTATTAGCGGGGATGAGAGTCTGCCTAAACTGCCATGCTCCCTGTGTGAGACACACAGGCTAAATTCTAGGTCCTCACTGGGTATGGGTTTATTCCTAATTTCTCTGCTCCCTGGTGCAGCACGACTCTCTAAGGCAGCCCTGTTCTGCTGTGGCTGTATGGACAACTGGTCCCACCAGCTGTGTCCTGGAGACATTTGTATTACAATAGTGCCTCGAGCTCCGGCTGGGATCAG
Source organism: Apteryx rowi (assembly GCF_003343035.1). NCBI lineage: Eukaryota > Metazoa > Chordata > Aves > Apterygiformes > Apterygidae > Apteryx > Apteryx rowi. The sequence continues at coordinate 753,808 of NW_020449975.1, forward strand.
GGCCCCACCACGCACGAGGCTCGCTAAAAACACATAGTGACAGCCAGGCTATACCCCAAAGGCTTTCTCAATAGCTGACGCAGCCAAAGGTACAGACGGAAAATCGAAGTAGCAAGTGTCCCCCCAACCCTCCCCCTCGGCCCGTCTTGGCGAGCAACTTCAGAGTACAAAATACAGCTCCTCCTTCCAAATTTCTCCGTTCTTGTCCCTGTCCTTGGGACGAGGCATGTCAGTCCTCACGTGTATCCTCACAACAGCAAAGGAAGGCTGAAAGCCRCGTGGTGGGTTGGAAATCCCCCCGCACCAACGGCGGGAGCAGCTCTCCCAGTGTGGGGTTCCACGGTGCCAGCATGAGGGATGTCAGATGCCGGGCTGGTGCTGGCAGCATTGCGACGGGTCCGTGGCTTGCTCTGCTCTGAGAAACGCTGTGGCAGCACCGGCAGAAGGGACGTGCTCCTGGAAAACTGCTGACCAGTGGGATGCCACGGGGAAAACTTCCTCCGGGAACCACCGGGCCATCCACTGCCATAAAGTTGTTTCCTGCCCTAAGTCACAAACTCTCCCGTCGCTTCCTTCAGTGAACAAGTCAATAGGCCTCAGTCTCTAATCYAAAATTTCCCTTGTAGTGTGCCACACGAGGCAGCTTTTCTGCTATGCTACAAGCTCCATCCGGAGATTTAACTGTAAATATAGCTTGGAGAGAGATTTAGCCATGGTCCTCCCCTTCCCCTCAGCATATTGCCTTCCCTGAGGTTAAACGTCAAACATCGCTAAAATATCACCCGGGTCTACAACCCACGCACGCTTCAATAGGTGGTCAGCCTGGCTCCCCTTGTGAGTCCCGCCCCTGATTTATGGGCATGTGCAGCACAGCACCATAAATCGGGGCATATATCAGATAATGTAATGGGAAGATGACGTGCATTTTGTCAGAGCTGGGACACTAGCACGGAAAAGGAAGGGACACGGACATCTTTTGGGCATGCAGACTGCTTTTGTTTCTCCCTCCAAGACGATAAAAAAGGTGTCTTGTCTTGATGGCTGCACAGAACATTGTGTCTGAGCTCAATAATCAGGATACTTTCAAAGTTGTTTGAAATTCCTAATACTTCACTTTGCTACTTCTTTTTAAGTGAAGAAGAGGGGTGGCCTATGGACCACAGGAAAATCATATAAGACTGGTGGTTTGACACAAAAAAGGGAGCCAGGCAGAGCATTAGGGCAGTGGGAAAGAGATTTATGTCTTTTACTGTCCATCTGCAAAGCAAAACAAAAATAGCTGAAACACCGGTTTTCTGCTTTATCGGCTCTGTGAATAAGCATATAAATTTCTATGACATTTCTGGAGGCTTGCTGAAGGGGAAAAAAATTCATCCCTTAGGACCTGGCCAGCAGCAGTGGCAGCATATGGTCTGCTGAAATCAGTGGCTGAGTGCATTTTGTGTGTGTTAGCATTAAAAAGGTGACTTTGTGAGTAATTTCAGAAGCGGGGAGGGTTTTTCTCTTTTTCTTATTTCTTTCTCTCTCTCTCTTTTTTTTTTAAATCCCACCTAAGCTGATGCAGCTGTCATAGCCAATAACTCTCRAGGAAGGGAGTTGTGTTGCATTTTCTTGATGGGGAAGTGTGAAGGATGCATACTTCATTGCTGGCTTTTGGCTCCCTCGTGGTAGCATGTTTGGCCTCTGGAGAGCAGAGGTCTCCTGGCTAACAAGCTCTTCCTGGGAGACAGTGGGGAGACGCACGAGRTCCCTGGAGCAGGCAGAGAGGAATCAGGGATGTTTTATTTTTCCCGGCAGCTGCAGCTCACTCAGAAAAGGAACCAGGGCCCTGCAAGTTTGTGGGAAAGTGGCTTCAGTCTCCAGGCTGTACGAAGATGGCAGGGGAACGGGGTTTCAAAGATGGGACTCACTAGGGGAAAAATAAATACAAATAGGCAACTATTTATGGTAGATAAAGTGTGGATTTTTCTCTTTCATCATTGACTAAAACCTCATGTTTTTTCTGGCACGGGAGGCATGAAATGTAATGTGCTGTCAGAAAGATGTCTTTCAGCAAGCAGCACCTCTGGATGTTTATCTCTCTGCCATTGTGCTCCCACTCTTTGAAATGTAAGGAGAAGATGCTGCTAATCACATTGTTGCTTAAAGATCAACAGCAACATGAAATGTACTTTGTCACGTTTTCTCTTTGGTCTCTCTTTTTCTATAATGAAATTGGTGACATTCATTCAGGATTGTGTGTGAGCGCATGGTGGTGTTTTTTTAATGAATCATTCCTGCCCTTTCTCTGGGCTCTGACTCACAGGCGTACCCTGAGCCGTCTCTGGAGCATGCTGATTGCAGCCGTAGCCCTGCAACTAGCGGCTGGAGAAGCGCACCTCGTCATCCCATCTATTTTCCTCCGTTTCAGGACTGAATCTGTCCTGCATTACATTTGAGTCCCATTGCGAGATGTAACTGAGGGCTAAAAGGCAAAAGTCGCAGATGGGATCTTGCATATAGTGGGGGAACAGGGGAGTTTAGGGGTACAAAGAAAAGGGGGAGAATGTGGTATAAAGGAAAGAAATGCTTATCCGTGCAAGGAAATGAACCTCTAAGTAAATAAGATACCTCTTCCTCCCATACTAATCTAGATCAGTAAGTTACATAGCTGAAAGGAAGAAGCAAGCATAGAAAGCTGGAGCGGTAGTGCATTGAAATGACATGGCTGAAAGGACAGGGATATTTTCCTTTTAAGAGTGAAATCTTAAGCTCCAATCTTCTAAACTGTGAGATTAGCACAGAGCTCTTCACTTCCACCTGCCACGTTATCCCGTACGTGGGGCAAGCGCAGCAACTCATCTTGTGAAAGTTGTAAGAGGAACCGGTGGGGGGAGGCGCGCACGGGAAAGGGAAAGAGAGAAATTAAGCTCCTCTCTTAGTGCAGATTAAGTAGAGCAAACAAAGAAGAGAGCAGAAATATGCAGACCACCAATTCTTCACCAGCAAAGGCTTCACTGAATCCCATTACAGGGATATATCAAAAGCAATAAGACAATTTTCATTTTCTGAATTTTCATCTTTTGCCTGCCTGATGGCCAAGGGAGGTATCAGCCTGCAGTGAGAAGGCTGGGATGTACAGTGCATAACGCTGAATAACTGAACAGATGCACGAACAGTGTGTGTATGAGGCATCAAAATACCCCTTTTTTGCACACCAGTTGCACTGGCTTTCACAAAGCTTTTTTTGCCCCATCCCTGCTCTCCTCAGGGAGAGGAGTGAAGTGTGGATGGATGGGTGGTTAAATGCTTCCTCGGAACACAGGCAGCGGGAAGCACATGCACAAGCAGGTGCCCCTGTGCAACCTAGGAAACACGTGATGTTTTTTTAAGGGGCATCAACCAACTTCTCCTCCATGACCAGTTTATACCATTGCCATGGAGGCAGCATGCCTGGTCCTGGGCAGCAGCAGGGAGAGGTCTGCAGCCAGTTGCAGGTTCCCAGCAAAGCCTTGAGCACCTCCAGGCACAGCCCTTGCAGGAAGAGCAGACCGCTGGCTGGTCCACTGATGGATGTGTGTACCTGGCAAAGACCACTCGCCAGCCCATCTGTAGCAATGTAAATTTGAGGGGYGAGCTCTCCTTGTGACAGTCAGGCAGTCTGTGTGCAGCTGACTTAAGGACAAGGGGCTATATACTACTAAGCACAACACTATCCTTCCAGGACCCGTCCAACATGATAAATACTTATTTAGGTGGTGCCCTCCAAAGTGCGACTGGATACGACCCATAAATCCTGGTGTTAAATCAGTAAAATAAAAATCCGGTGCTGTGTCAGCTAGGCCTTTGAGAAGGCAAAGCTGATAAATAGAGTTTGATTGGCTCTTTCTACACCAGTGCCCCAGAGCAACACCCTCTGCAAGGGTGTGATATTACTGCAAGTTGACAGTACAAAGGACAGAAGTGTACCTGTGCCAGCCATTGAGCCGGCTGGCTGGATTAACCCCGATTTCCTTTTCTGACACTCCTTTCTTCTGCTGAGGAGGGAAACCGCACATATGAGGGCGTCCCTTGCCCATCACGCCAAGAGTGTGGAGCCGGCAGTGCAATTCAATGCACTAAGCCCGACTCTCCTCTCCCCAGCTCTCATGTACGGCAGTGTAACTCTGTCATAGCAGAGGATTTACACGGTGTTATAAAAGTGGTGTGAGAAAGATTAGCCTCTGGCTATACTGATTCCCAGTTTCCTGCAAAGCCAAAGATCAGCTGCATCCCAACTCTATTCTCCAGCTTGGGTTTTTCATATTGCTAATGCTCTGCTAGGATGCTGGTGTAGGAAGTGTGCATTTCCCCACGCACACACCAATAAATATTCTTGTGCAGTGGTCTCTGTGAAAGGGCCGCACAAACCTTTTCAGATTCAGCCTCAATGCCAAAGGGAGGATCCCACTGCTTCTGACAGCAAAGCAGCCATCTCCCCACTCCCCACCACGCCGCACTCTTGTTGAGATGACAAAGTGAGAATAAATACAAATCTTATCGGTTTAATAACGTGAGTCCTCCGCATGATAGGAAAGAACCTCTCCACAAAGATGGTATCTGGGCTGCCCAACGCGGCACCCTGAATTCAGCATCAGTGCTGAGAGTGCCAGGGTCCGGACTGGTGGCAGATAACAGCGCTTTTACTGCACTGCCCCTGCCACCCGCACACTTCCTAGCCGATGAACTGGCAGGATGGCAGCAATGCAAGTGTTAAAACACAGGGGCAGCACACATCTTTGCTGCTTATCCCCATGCAGCTGGCCCAGGCCTTGCAGGAGACCATCCCAGGGAGGAAGACCAGTGGCCAGGAGCAGAGCCTCAACAACACACACTGGCAGCACCAGGAAAGCAACTCTCCAGCCTTGGGGAACCCATCTCAGGGAGACCTGTCTTTTTTCTTTACTCCTAAAGAAAGAAATTCAGGCAAGTCTTGAAACAAGACAACATTTGAAATGAAGAGGCTTTTCTGAAATTTTTGGCTTTTTAAAACTGACTCCTCTTGGCTGACTTTTGGTTAAAGTCAGCACAAGTGGGCAAACCTAAGTCTGCAAAAATTACAACTAGCTCTAAGTTGCTACAAAACAGATTGAAGCTGAGCAGGTGTGGGGCTGAATGCGTCTGCTAAATGAGAGAGCTGTTCATGCAATACTCTTGTTAAAACATCTGCCAGTAAAGAGGCTGTCTCTTGCTATTTGTCCATCTAAGGTAATATTGGAGAAAAACTGTACAGATTACCCCCAAATAAATAATTCCCTATATGCCTACTTCTTTTATAAAGAAAATGATTCATATCTCAAATTCAAACTTCCCTGACTGCTCAATGAGGGCAGAATATTCGAGTTTTCTCTTAAATTTTCTTCCTTATTACTGAAATCTCAGTTGCAAACAAAAGATGCATCTTGTGCTCCTTTCTCACCCACCTAAATTCTGAAGTACCAACTGTCTTGCAGGGGAGGGATAACAACTCACTGTTTTTAAGATCCAACTCAATAAGTTTGTGAAAGGGATTATATGGCACCTTGTCTGCCCACAGCAAGGGATTGAACTTCATGACCCGAGAGCGCATCTCCATGTTCATGTTTAATTCAGGCACTGTTTTCTGTCTCAAAGGCAGGGAAAGAAAGTTAGGGGGTTGCTTCAGTTGGAGCAGGAGGTCAAGTTTAGGTTTGAGTTAGTTCAACTCAGCCACCGATGGTGTTACCCTGGTCACAGCTAAAGAAGAGTTTGGGATTTGTGCTCTGCCCTCAGGGATTCATTCCTCCTACCCTAAAAGTAGTATGTGCTCAGACGCTGAGCCCAAGCAGTCAGGAATACTGTCCCTGTTCAACAGAAGACAAAAACACAGCACTAGGGACACGGCCACTCATCAAAAGCCACCACCGGCATGTTACAATGCCAGGTGTACAAACTGGCTCCAGCATCCCAACCAAGGACCACTCCAGAGACCCCGGGTAAAACCTGGGGCATGGGACCACAGCTGGCTGGCATTGCCTTGACTGGCCTTTCGTTTGAATTAATGCCTGAAAGGGACTGACTGAGGGAAGGGGATGTTCCCAGCGCCTGGCCAGGTCTAGCGGGCTGCGCCATTCCTGCGCCAGTGCAGCAGGAGCAAGGACTCGAGCAGGTCTGGTTCTTCCTCACTTGTGGCAGGAGATGCTGTAACCAGGCTGGGTCGTTTGGGTGTGCTGGGCAGGCAGGCAGGGGGAAAGAGGTGGAAGCGAAGGGGGAGGCGAGGAAGAAAGGAGGTCATGGAGGGAAAGAGGAGAAAAATGAAATAGATCAAGGAGAAGATAAAGAAAGGGAGGAGAGAAGATTTATGGGGGAAGAAGGCAAAGGCAAATAATGATGGTAGTGGTGGTGAGCAGGAAGAAAACAAAAGGCAATGCAAAGAAATGAGAGAAAACCAGAATACAGCTAGGAAAGGAAGAGCAGAGGAGAGCGAATCCGTCCTGCCAGACCTCGTGATGGCTGCTATTTGCAGATAGGAAGTGCTGCCTGCGGAAAAGCTGATTGAGGCTGATTGAGGGAAAGAATGAGCCACGTGTGACAGATGTTAGTCACTTCATGTAATGCCCAACTGGAAGGCGCTCGGATGCTGCGGGGACGACAGCGCAGCGCACAGCAGCCCTGGGAGCGAGCGGGAGGGGAAGATGAATGGCAGGAGCGCTCCCATCCCCGACTCCCAAATGGGAAGAAAAGAAGAGAAAACCGAGCAGAGGGCCCTGCATTTTATATATTTCCTGGCTCCCCCTGTGCTCAGTCACTCCCTCATCCAAAAGCAGACTAAGGCCTGAAGCAGATGGAAACTCTCACTGTTTTTGCAGGGAACAGGCTAACTCTTTCAACACCGAGGCTGCATCTGCGGCTGGCCTGCCGCATTGCCAAAGGGTGCCTGCCGTAGCTGCGACATCGTGCCGCGTGCTCAGGGATTTCCCCAGGGCTGGGGACAGGGGCTAAGRGGCAGGACGAGAAGCAGGGGTTGCCCATTGCCATGCCCCGGGGAGGCACGGCAGCGCCGCAGCATTGCCTCCGAGCCACGGCAGCGGCTCTGCGGTGATGGCCCTCTGGCAGCCCAGGACCCAGCGGTGAGGGATGTTCAGATCTCAAGCACTCCTGCGGCCCTTGCTTTAAAAGGTGGCTGATGGAGAAGTGCTCGTGGGCAGGGTTTGGTTCATTTTGGTTCGTTCCGCTCCCAGTCTGATGGTGGAAATGAGAGCGATTTTGTCCCTGAAGGTGGTAGGTGGAAGGAAGGAATATGGTGAACACCACTGCTATCAGCACCCTTACAAATTGTGTCTAAATGTCTCAAGCATATCAGTTACTCAGGTGCCTTGGAAAGCAAGCGTCAGGGGAAAAAAAGAGCCAAGATGCCTTCATTGTGTGCTTGTGACTTTATGTTCAATGCAAACTAATTTTCCTCAATTTCAGTGTTAAAAAAATATATCGTTAAGCAGCAAATGGCACATAGCTCTGTGTATGACATTTGTGGTTGCTTGTTTTTTGTTTTTTTTTTTATCTTCTGCTCCACCTTTTAAAAACACAAGAGAAAAGCAAAACTTCTCAGGAACTGTTTTACTTCCACCAGTTCCCATGAAGTAGCTGCTGTATTAGATCATATTCAAATACAGCCTCAAAGAGGTCAGGAGCAGCATATTAGCCGAACTGTTTATCTGCAGCCAGCCAAGGGGGGAGGGTGCTGTTCAAATCAATTTTCTGTGCTCTGACTGGCCCATCTTCTTGACACTTAGATGTCACTGTACTACTGGTGATAAAAAGGCCTGCCAAAAAAGGATGGATTTGGATTCACGCAGTGTCCTATAGAGCCAAATAAGAATTGACAATATTAGTCTTTAGGACAATTTTACAGATAAAATTAACCAGAAGATTACATTTTCAACAGTTTGCTTAATCTAATCTGCTTTCTATTGCACTGAATCTTGCTCCCATCCACTGTTGCCATTTTAATACTTGCAATCAGCTTCCTTTTCCTTTTTGTTCCATGGAATTAAGATTAGGCATGTAAACCAGGATACATGCTGCCATGAAATTCTAGCAAAAAAGAATATACACCTTGTTTCTGCAAACAGAAAGGAAATCACTTACATAGATTAAAAGCAAGGAGAAAAAGTATCAGCATGTTTATTGTGGGCTTCAGATGTAGAATTTGATATGATTTGAAACTTAACTCTTCCTAAGTTCAGCTGTTTTGGTCTTAATTTTACTAGTTGGATAATTAAAGAGCAAAGGCTGAACCTCACTTCCAGATCTGATTTTGAATTAAAAATAGCTGATAGAAAATGCAAGACTACCCTTGCTCTAGCCTATCTCTAATATAAACTATGTGGACCCTTGCACCTCTGTGACTATAATACATGGTACCAAAAGTAAGAAACTCTCCTACTTAACAATAATATATAACACATGGGTAACACTTTTCATCCTTGGAGTACTATACAAATGACCAAGTGTCAACAAGCCTGTGAAGTGTTTTCTCTATGCCAGAGATAATGACATTTCATCCAGAGGTTGACTGTACTGGTCAAGGACATGTAGACTATACAAAAGCAAGGGTTAGAGCTATATCGTAGAGCCAGAACAAGCAGGGATATCTGCACCTAAACTTCTTTAACATAGTTATTATACAGCAGAGTCCTTGCACGCTTTTCTTTTTACCTATCTGTCCTGAAGTTTCCCACATCTCTGACTGAACATTTAGGGAAGCAGTTCAGTAAAAAAATGATTCAGCTGGCTTTCAGAATGAAGCTGGAAGAAAAGACTTCATTTTTCTCTATGTTAAAAACATCCTGACAGTGCTTCTTTTGAGCATTTTCAGGCTCTGGATCAGGGATCTTCGCATTTGCCAGGGAAAAAGGAACCAGCGTCCTGCCTTTTGCTGGCCCTGTACAAATCCACCCAAATGTGAGTCTGCTCCAACCCTCTGAAGGGCGACCTTCATTCCTGTCCCAGCAGAGCCTGAGGAAAGCGGCCGTGGCTTTCTCTGCCCATCCAGACTGCTGTGCCTCGGTGAGTCCCAGGGCAGCAGCAACTGCRTGAGGCTTCCCCTGCACTCCCAAAGGCTGCAAAGGAGCTAGATGCCAGCAAGGGAAGCACAGAGAGGGGGTGCCGGGGCCCCTGTGCTTCTCCTGGCACTGCGTGGGTGGAAATGGGAAATGCCCAGTATTAGTAGAGAAACAAGGCAAAGGCAGCATCAGCAACAGATGACGAAGGACACGAATGTAGGGACTAGGGACAGCTGGGGATGAAAGACCCAGAGGGCCACCCAGGGTAGAGAGGTCCATAACCACCTATTAAGAGGACATGGCTGTCTTCTGAACCAGGCAATGTGCACTTCTCCCATCCCCCTAGACACTGATTGGCGTGGAGGACAGCGGTTTGCTACAGCTACCAGATACACCATTAGCTCAGCTGGTGGAGATCACTGCCAAAAAAGTTGCTGGGCCAAAGCACCATTTAAAGGTTGGCAAGCTTCCCTCTGTTTGTGTCTGTGAAGGGTTTCTCCCTTTTGCTTTTCAAAAGTCGCTAACAGTGAAACTGAAAAAAAGCACCCTGGAACACCCTGCGGATGCCAAAGGGATCGCTGTCGATAAATGATGTGTGCCACTGGGTTTGGTCTCTTCAGATGCAAGTGTCAAACAGCTAGGGAGTGAGCACAGGGCAACCTCGCTGCTGAATTTTCCTCTGCTCCTTGGCTCTGATTCAGGCCGTACCAGCTAGCTCTCTCCAAAGCACTGCCCTGGCACAATCCAGAGGATACTGATTGCTCCCAAAAGGGGAGCAGGAACCAAGAGTTGTCCAGGGGTTACTGCCGAAAGGCAGTGTGACCAGTGTTACACCAGGCTGGGCTCCTTCTGCCACAGTCTAGCTCCACCACTGTCCCAGCAAACGTTCTACCTTCAGCCACCCCATTAGCCTTTAAGTTACACCTCAGACTATGCCATAAATTTCTGTACCATGAAACTCAGCTCTGATGGGCTGCAGCACAGCCCTCATGTTACTTCATTGACTTTAAACTCAAAAAAATATGCAAAGGGTCAAAGTTACATTTTAGGACCGCAGGAGTTGGTTCCTGTGGCTCCAGAGAAGATCCAAGGCCCTACCGTTTAGACACAACTACTTTGCTTTACAGGAAAGGCTAAGGCACAAGCTATTTAGTGCTCCTTGTCTTTGGGACAGAAATCAACCCAGACACTCTTTTATTTAGCAATACAGCTGTAGGCTTCATTTCTGGGTTATGCTAAAGGAGAAAGCAGGAAAGGGAAACCAGACTTCATTGGACACTGTGGCCTGGTAGAAATACCACCAGCCTCGCTGGTGGCTGGACCACATTCATGTCCTTCCTTGGCTTGGTTCAGAGAAGTCAGAGGCAGGGAAACTGAGAGAGGACAGATACTTCAGTCTGAATCCCCTTTACTGAGCCAACAGTCAAACCACAAGAGATTATTCACAGGCACTTCCAAAAGACAAGTTTTGGTCCAAAACTGGACACACGTCCATTTCTACTCTCATAAAATGCTGCTGTCATTAGACAACAGCAGGAAAACAAACTTAAAAGCTGCTGGGAAACAGATGTCATCCTCTGATGCTCAAAATGGGCAGTGTCGCGGGAGGCAGAAGGGTTTATGCAGAGAATTAGGCTCTTGTGTTCAGGACTACTGCATCCTCCAGTGCCCAAAACGGAAATGAAGATGACAGGAAGAGATGTCATGGTCATGGGACTAAGCCAAGAGATCTGACACACTGATCTGTATCCCTCACTGCCACAGAGTTCATACTGGATGCTAGCAAAGTGGCTTAACTCAAAATCTGTGCAGGTGGCCAGGAACTGGGCTATGAAGTCTTCATTTTGGGGGTATCCAATTTGTAAATAAGGGGTTCAGTGTGCACTCAGTGCTGTAGCAGGAAGCACAGGAGCTGTAATCTGGATATATAAAGTGCCAAATACAAGGGAAAACCAAGTGTTTAAACTGGCCCCCCAAAATTAGACAAGATTTTCCATAGTTTTGGCTTATCTTTCTCTGCTATACTCTGTACTTTCACAAGAGAGGCAATAATACCTGTGGGGCTAAATTCCTGGCTGTTAGTGAAATGTTTGGGAACTAACGTAATGATCAACCTAGCATAACCCATGAGGAAATGAGTGATTCCACGTATGAGATGGGGGCAAGTGACTAGGGCAGGGGCCCAGGGTTCAGCAGGAATAAAAAGAAATATTGAGTAGCTACCCATTGAGTAAACATCACTCATCTGTTCCTAACAGCCAGAGTGACAACATGCAGTGAACAGAGGCTCCTTAAATCCGGGCACAGAGAGGTGAATGCAGCAAGCAAGCTGGAAAGATGCACGATAAGAAATCAAAACAGGAAACACAGAGCATTGAAATCAGGAGACGCACTCGACGACGTGGCAGGAAAAGGAGAAAAATACCCTTCACAGTACATGGAAGGGAACAGGCTGCCTGGCCTGGACAGATTTGCGCTCACTGCTGGCTCTAGCCAAATTGATTTCCCTGCCTCTGCTCCACCCCGCAGGGTGGCCGAGAGCTTGCACGGTGCTGAGCTCTGGGGCCATCAAAGCGGGAAATGCTCTCATAAAGGATTGCTTTTTCAGACTGATGTTTTTCCTTCTCTCCTCTTCCACTGTGCTTTGCCCCTAAACTAGAATTCCTCCTAAATTTTGGAAGAACAGACCTCCCCCAGAGGACTTTGCCTCCCCTGGCAGGAGCAGCCTTTGGCTCCCTGGGGTGGCAGATGCTCTCTGGGTACCAGCACTTTCAGGGGTGACGGAGGTCTCAGCTGGCAGCCAGCAGCTAAATTACCCTTATTATCATTTCAGCTTTCAGCTACTGATGCAATTTCCACTCCAGAACTGGAGCCAGGTTGGGCAAGGATGAAGCCCGGGAGCGTTGCCGTGCTTTAGCATCTCGGCGTCTGTTTCCCTGGGCTCAGGATTTGAAGCAGGACCTGGTTGCAGGCACCCCAGATGTTGGATCACTTACGCAGTTTGGCTGCCAGGTCCCAAACGCTGCTTTCCGAAAGGCACCTGCAGATCCAACGTGCCAAAAGACAGCGTCTGCAAGTGTTATAAGTTTGGAATGAGCTGGAATATAAATGCATTTTGCTGGACTAGGTCCCTTACACTTTCAAAAATGCCTTTAAAATTATAATTCTTAATGCTCTCACCTAAACACACCTTTGCAGTGATTGGAATAACAGCAGTGAGGATTGCCTGGGCAGGGTAACTCTGTCTTATACTGCAAGTTTCTCACTTTCCAGGGCTGCTTGTGTGTCGCCCTGTGCCTGAGGCATGTGAGTAGCTGGCTGGTGGCTCAGCTTCTTTATTTCATTCTCCCGGTCTAAGGCTCAGGTACAATCACAGTCTGCCCTCAGATAAAGCCCCGCCTGGCTGGTTGGCTTGAAAAATGTGAACATTTCCTCAGGGATGGGAAGGGAACACCTGACACCCAGCTATAAATTTTTAGCGCAATTTTTCAATTCTCCCCCTTTCCCAAAGAGATTTTCTGTTTGCCAAAACAACCCAAAAGTGCTTAAATTGAGAAATCCTGGCAGGGGGATTTAATCAAAGCTCTCAACCCCATGCTTTTCCCTCCCATCCTAGGGAGAACTAGGGAGAGACAGGGAGAACTCTGCATTTTTACTGAGAAAGCAACACTTCTGGTGAAAAATGTTCAGCTGGAAACCCAAATGTCCGCTGATGCTCATTGCTGCTGACTGATTCCAAACAATCTTTCTCCAATCTTTTTTTTTTTAGTAACTTTTCATAAAATTTCAGGAAACTTACATCCCAATTTTCCAATCTCACATGGACTCAGATGCTCAGGCTACACAAGCCTCTTCTCAGACATTGCCATGTGCATCCCTCTGTAGGGCTAGTTCATGGAGCCAATAACAGTGCATGCCTGTGAATCACTAATCATTTATTTTAAACCAGAGAAATCTACATCTTAGTAGAAGCTTTTGGGAGCTCAAATCCTTCCTAGGAATGTCAGTCAGGAGGAGGAAGGGGTGTTAAGATGAAGAGTCCCTTTGCCTCTCTTCTTGAAAACTGTTGTGTTCAGTAAGAGACACCATGGTGCTAACACGGCAAACTAACTGCAGTGGTGCTACATATGGCACATATTAAAAAAAAAGTAATAGACTTTTTTTTTTTTTAACCCTTAATTATGGGCATCCTGTTAAAAATGTAGGTGGAAGTTATTACAACGAGGTGTGACCTGGAAAGGAAAAATCTATAGGAAAAGGCAATGGAAGTAGTATTTGGACATCCTGTTAAAGTCAAAAAAGAGTGTAAAATAAAGTGGTGATCATAGATGGGAGGAAAAAGCAGAAAAGAGGAGTGATGTGGAATTAAAAAAAAAAGAAGGCCAGGCAAAAATTGTAAAGTTGGAATGGTCCTGAGACACTACAGTCCCAGCCTGATCTACGCTGGATTTTTGACAGGGCACCATTAGGGAATGGCTCATCTTCAAAGTCTGGCTGACCCGTTACTGTCATAGGCGGTGGCAGAATTACAATGAAAATCTAGATCTGATTCCCAATTTTGGAGGTGTTCAGATCTAAGAGTTTTGTTTAAGGCTCCCTTTTAATGAAAAAGTGGGCAAACTGTGATCAAGGGGAAGGAATTGTCTCCATTTTCATGATTCACATCTCCCAACACCCACAATATATGCATTTCCCTGCTCTGATCTGCTCACTTCTGAAGGACACAGCTGAGAACAGAGCAGGGAGCCGCAGACTAAACGGCAAAAGAAAGAAATAAAAAAGTAGTTACATTTTATTCTTTCTAACATTTTGCTAAATTGGTTCTGCAAGCTTCCACAAGTCTGGGGAGCTGGAAAAGGGAGGGAGAGAAACTTCATTAAGCAAAAGATTCTCGGAGATAATTGGGAGGCCACGGATAATAGGAGCAGTCTGTATTGTGCTGCAAAAGGAGGGCACTTGCTTCGTATTTGCTAACTGAGCAAGCTAAGAGAAGCTTTCGGTGGGGCCAGGGCTCTATCTCGAAGCCTGACAGGGATGTATAATTTTACTGGTTTAAATAGACATTAGGGGGCTCCATTTTTTAAAAAATAAGTCTCTGAGTTGTGTTGGCGACATAGACAAGTACAAGCAGCGTGGTCTGCAACCTCCCCCACCCTTTCGGCTTGCAGTTCTGCCCAGGTCTTGCTTTGCAAAATACTTGAGACCAGGGAGGTGCCGCTGGCCGTCGTGGGGCTGAGCGGGGACACAGCCAACGCAGAGGGGTCCTACGCAGTCAGGCAGAGGCAAAGAAGAAAGTACATGATATCTTGCAGACACTCAGAGCCTGTCTTGAGTGAAACACAGCTGAGTAACTAACACCTCTCTTACTACTTGCGTACTTTTAAGATTAAATTCCCCCTCAAGTTCGAGGTTGCAGCATTAACATGCGGCCGTCAGGGATCTGTTAAGTAAGACTGCAATTCTACTCACTGGGGAATGGATGGAGATGGGTTATGTTTCTACAGATGGCCCTTTTCTGTTAATACCTCCAAAGAAGCTGTGCCTGGTGATTTTATTTGCACATCTATCAACTTGTGCCCTAAAATTATCCAGATAAAAAAATCTATATCAGACTAATTAAAAATCATTAACTTCATAATGTCTTATTAGTTGCACAAATACAGGCTTGTCTTTCTTGACTCTTCTGCGCAAATCAGAAACATTTTGGGTTTCATTCTCGCTTGCCCTAAAGCCCATTTAATCCATGCAGGAAAAGTAAACAGACTCAGAAGGAAAGCAGATTAGGACTGCCTCCACTCTGAGGCCTCTTTCTGCTCCCGGCACGGCACAGAGAAATTTTGGTGTAAATGAGAACCGAATTCTTGAACATTTAACACTCTGCAATAGGCTGGGCCCTGCACGCTGCCTGCGAAAGTGTTTTTGCCGATGTTAGTTATTGTTTCCTCTGCAAGCTGCTTGCAGTGCTAGGTCCATTATGACAATTAGTGATAAATCACTGCTGGGAGCTGGGGCCGTCCGCTGGAACGCGCCCAATAGCTGGTTACCAGGAGAGCGTGAGGATACACAGCAGCGTCATGCTTCATATTCTCTCTATTTTTAATGACGGGGTGGGGGGAGGAGGGTTACATTTTAGTTCTGCATATACCGTGTCAGGGTAAAATAACATTCTCTTCTGGCAGCACTGAATGAGCACGCATCCAAAATCTGCCTTCTTCCGCTGCATGTGCTGCCCCCATGGAAATCAGTGAAAGCCTCATGCAGGCACATGAGGGCAGGATTTAGCCCGTAAATCACAACCCAGATCATAAATACATGCTTGAACCCTCTCTTAATATGATTCATTAAGAAGGAGCTTTTACGGTTGGGGTGGTTTTAATTATCGTTGTGTAATTTTATTGTTATTGTTTCCATTAAACATTAACAAACGTTCCTTATTTTTGGTTAACAAAGATCTTTCTTAGATTGCACAGTAGTTAATGAAAACCACATAAACACATGCAGAAAGATACCAGGACTCTCATTCAATTAAATGTAAAACTTAAAGTAGGAGATCTATAAAAACACAGATTGTAATGTATCATAAATAAATACGGAAAACTAAGAACTGCTTTGGGTAGAGCAGTAAATTTATAGCCCAAAGATTTGCATTTTTAAGGTCTGAATGGCTGTCTGCGTTCGCTCTAGCCCCCAGAAGAGCGCCCGTATCCCCTCCTCAGTGTCAGAGCCCCTGCTCAGCGCTCATTTTCTTGGCCTCTGTAAATGAGCTCACCAAGAGCCACCATATCCTGATTTAAGATCAGCTTTGTCCAGTGTGGTATCCAGGTATCTTACGTGGGAACTGAAGTCACTTTCTAAATGCAAAGTCAAAGGTCCCTGGAAAGGCAGGTTTCCAGGGTCTGCTGGCGCCCTGGAAAGGCTTCCTGTGAAGGTGTCTCCAGTTGGGGGATACAGCTGGCACCTGCACTCACATAAGCAGCAAGATCTCTCCTCCCAGACGTGTCAGAGGAGGAGGAGAAATATGCAAACAGCAGCTGGTTCATCATCCTCATCGTGGCTTCTGCCATGTTTTCTCTCTCACACGCTGATGCTGCATGGCTGTGCAGCACGGGTGCTGCTAGGGATGGGCTGCTCTGTCTGCTTGCTCCCCTCAGGACATCTCAAAGCTCTCAGACCCTGTCTTTGGGAGCCAGATGTGTTGGAGTTATCTTTAGCAATGATGAAGGACCTGGTTGAGAACCTCAAGACAGGTCCTGCTTCAGAAAACCACTGGAGCTGCACAGTAGGAAGCAGCTGTACATGTAGGTGCTGGCCTTCACTTGAAGGTGCCCTTCCAAAAAAAGGCTGAGGATGACTCCAGACCTGTTCAGTTTATTGGCCCACTGTTGCCATGAAGGAGGTCTGCAGCATTTGTTAGGTGGAGGTTGCCCTAGTTTTTCAAATTCGTCTGGAAACCAGTTCTCATGTGGCCATAACTTCCAGCCAGTCATTGACATGGGTTGAAAACTAAGTAGGTAAAAGGCTGCTTAAACTACTCATACTGATATACAGTCCCTAAAGCCATCATATATCCAAATGAGTCTGTTGAAATAATGAAGTGAAAAGAGCTTAACTATGTAAAAAAAACACCAGGGTGCAAAAATTCAACAGTCCTGCAAGGATCAGTTAATGATCCCTTGAGATAGCTGTCAAAAGGTATAGCTAGCATATGCACAGTCTCCTGTACATTGAATGGAGTGGATCCAATAGTCACCAATAGACTGCATGTTTACAGCAAATTTGGTTTGGTCTCCAGACGCCAGGCTTTGCTGCAACAAGGAAATGTCAGCATTTGAGGAGTTAAACAGTGAGAGAAGCAGAAGGATTTGATAATGGCAAAAATTTTGAGGCGTCTCCTCCAGCGTTATGGGTGTGTGTCAGTCCATCTGGCAGAACTGTTACCATGGTGGCAGAGTTCTCCCAAAATCACAAAAAGCAGGTAAGATGGATGATTGCCTAAGCAAGACATGAGAGGTGAGTTTGCTGCAGATGGGGTCTCCTTGGTCTTTGGAGGTGGGGCTCAGTGCTGTTCCTGTGTGCCAGCTAGTGTAAAAATGAGTCTGTTGAGCTCTGTGGTCTTTTCTAACCAGACAGATGTTTCAGGGGCTGGACCCAACTGTTAAAAAGAAAAATGGAAATCACTGTAAGTTTTGTCCAACTTAACCTCATCTCCATTGCTTCAAGAAATGTGGTATGGCACGGAGAACGGGTTCCTGCAACATTCACAGCAAGGGCTGCAGAGGGCTGGATCCTTGAGGATCAAGGTCTTCCCAGGCAGGCCAAGATTTTGAAAAATGTGTCGGCCTGCCTGCTGCAGCTGTTTGGACAGGCAGGAGTCTGGATGTGACTCTTACACACAGGAAGCCTCTCAGCCACTGCCAGCCCGCAGCCATGGAGAGGGACGAGCTGGGATTGCGAGGACAGCCACCACTCGGGGCCTTGCCCCCATGCTCCACATGGGGAAGCGCTCAGCCGGGGCTGTTTCAGCTCCTGCATGGAGCTGACTGTGCTGGGAGGCCGACTTTAACAAGAGCCAGTGCTGGCATAGGGGGGCTGTAGAGTTAGACCAGAGATTTGTGACCCCAAAGAGGGAGCAGCCCTGCCTTTTGACACACTTGACTACCAGCAGTGCATCAAATCAGGCCAGGGAGGGAGTTTTAAGCTGGGGTCAGCTCATACGAGCAAGGCAACAACTAACACTGTGGGGCACGTCCTTACCCACAATACGGTTGGATGCAAACTGCGCTGATTTTTGCACATCTTGTGGCATGCAATTATGAAGAACGGTTTTCCTATCCGCTTTATCACTACATTTGTTTCTCTCTCTGTCCTGCACCTCTGATAAATGGACCTCTTTGTTCAATATTACCTAAGGAGATGACTGCAACAAATGGGGCATGGCGAGCTGCACGCGCGACCAAGGAGGCTGTCTTTCAGCCCACCAGCAGGAGTACGGCTCTGGCAGCCTGAGGCGCGTAAGCGTCCGTGGGCTGAAGCTGGCCTGGCGGCCGCTTCTGCCTCCCAGCAAACCAGCTACATCATTCCAGTGCGGCTAGAGGGTATTACCGAACAAGTCTGAAGAATGCTTAGCAAACCGCAAGCTTAAAAATAAGGGAAAACACATTTCCTCTCCTCGTGAAGGTGTGAGATGATAGCGCTTTCTCAAGCATTTCTTTACTGGCACAGTGAGGATGGGACTTAGCTGAAAATTGTTTAAAAGTGAAGCTAAAAGCAAACAGCTGTGCTTGGGAATGTGGGCTGTGAGGACCCGCACGGTGAAACTTCTGTGTTCGGCCACTGCGCGCGCACTCCCCGCTCCGGCGCAGCCCAGCAGCTCCTGTGCACACGGAGAGGCACTTGCTGCGGCACGCAGAAAGAGCAGTCGTGTTCAGGCCTGAGCTATGGGCACGTATTTTCATGTAAACCTGCCACGTAGTGACAATTAACACTTTAGTACCACTTTTTTAAATGAAAGAAAACATGTTCTATTCTTCTAGCCTGTGGTCAGCTGAAACAATTTTCTACTCCTGTTACTTTCCTATTATGCAGGGAGTTAATGAAAGCTAGCTTAGATAGTAATGTGGTAGGTGTGTTTTAACTCTCTTTTTTCTGTTTTTAATCCAGTTCTCCAGCATGAGAAGGGGACAACATTAAGGAGATAAGTAATTTATATGCCAACTGCCATTTTCTTTAAATTGATAGACTATTCGTTTTGAAGGTTCATTTACAGATTATTTATTGTGGTCTCCAATGTCCAACTCCAATATCAAAAAGATGGAATGCAAACCTTTAATTATACTTGCATGTCCAGTGTATGTTAAGAACCTATAAAACAAAGCACATATACACTTCGGGCTCGTAATAGTTTGATGAAGATTTCTAAATTTCTCAAACTGTCAGCTCATTTCAAAAGATGGATTATTTCTGTTAGGATTTCATCTATCTAATTATTTCTGCCCTGATTACGTAACTGCTCCATATTTTTCATCCTAGTGCTGTACCCTCATTTCACCCAGAGCTCAGGCGACACGGCATTGCTTTTTAGCATATAGATGACATACAGTAATGGCTGGGCTCTGTTCGCAGGAGGATGCTGTTGGAGGCGTATATGGTGACTAAGCGCAGAGGCACCATCTTAGCCCCATTGTTTCTGCAGGTGGCAGAGGGATAATAGCATGGTAAAATTGTGCATTCAGTAAGGTGGGAGGTTTTGTACCTAAGCTCTTTGCTATCCAAAGCTATGAAGCGACAGGAAGTACAAGACTGTAGTATGGTGGTGACTGTTACCACGCTGACGTGTCCACACAGGGAGACCACCAGATGTCCAGCTGGAGGAGAGTTGATTGCTGCCTGGAGGCAGTGCTGGGATGCTGGTGCAGTCCCTTCCCCGTGGGACCCTGCAGGAACGGCAGGCAGCATTTCAGTTTGAATGTTTGGAGTGGAGAGCTATAAGGGTTTCAAACCCACCAGTCAACCTGCGGGACTGTCCAAGGAAGCAGCTCCTCCGCAGCGCGGCACAGCTCCTCGTGTCGAACAAAGCCGTAGTGTGGTCTGAGCAGGTCCTACAGCTGGCAGCCGCCTGCGAAAGGCTTGAGGGCACACACACATATCTACAAGGAAGGTTTTGTTTGAGCAGAGGGGTGGAAGAGTGCTTTCTCCTCTCAAGGCTTAGAGATATGCATGGCTGAGGGACAGGAATTTCTGCCCCTGAGCTTCAGCTCACAGCGAGGG
This sequence comes from Apteryx rowi, assembly GCF_003343035.1. Classification (NCBI taxonomy): domain Eukaryota; kingdom Metazoa; phylum Chordata; class Aves; order Apterygiformes; family Apterygidae; genus Apteryx; species Apteryx rowi. The sequence continues at coordinate 773,616 of NW_020449975.1, forward strand.
CCGCGAGTTACACTCTTCTAAGCCATGTTCGAAGTTGTCATGTCATGCAGTATATTATGGCAGCAAGCAAGCATTTCAATAGTGTGATGTTGTAATTGGGATTTCAAGCATTGATAAACATAGGTAGGCCTCTCAGCATTTTCTCGCAAGATTAAAAATGACCTCTAGCTGCCGTGCTTTCCTTCTAAAGCAGGTCGTGCCATGTATGAAGCAGTACAACAAGACAGCGCTTTAAGTTTCTCTTCTGCCACTGTCCCCCCTTGCTAGTTTATGGCTTTTTTAGCATTATGGCTGTGTAATTCCTATGCAAGTACTGCAGCTCCGTGAAAATGCCTGTCATGTACTTTCTGTGGAACAAGGAGTTACAGTGTGGGTTTGAAATATTGCAGTGTTTTGGGGCAGGGGCACACACACACAGAGACGTGCCCCAGCTGGTGATCAGTGCCACGGCCAGTTCATGCGCCCTGGGCAGGCGCCCGCCTGTGCCGGGCGCGAGGGTGCACACTGCCCCTTGGCTGATCCCACATCCTGGAGGAGAGCCAGCGTCGCCTCCGCCGGCCCTTTGAAACTGCTCTCCTCCAAGTGCAAGCGGCCCTTTTTTAACCTTGCCGTGCTGGATGTCAGCCTTTCCGACACAGCGGGGCAGGAGGGGACCATGTGGAGAGCACTCGCTGTTCACATGGCTGCAGGGGCAGGCAGTTTCCTATTACACGCAGTTAGAAAGCCGCATTTGTTTCCAACTGATGAATTGCAGCCGAGTCGGGGATTCGGCACTTAGTACACCTGTGGTTATCAGCTTTAAGATTTCTTACATTTAACTTGCATAATCTATTTATGCATCCAGTGTTGAAATACATTTTCCACCAGACTTTGGGCTTGGGCTGGGGTAGAAGCCCAAGAGAGGGGAGCAAAATTGTCGAGGGAAGTTCTAAAGTGAGGCTGATGATCCAATTAAGTCAACAAAATGTCTCAGCAATATGATCTAAGGGTTCAGAAGCTAGGAGTAAACAAGGAATTGTGGCAGAATGCGAAGCCAAGTAAACATATGGAATAAGTTACTGGGGGAGACGGTTGAAGCAAAGTGCATAAATGAGTTCAAGAAATGCCCAGGCTTTTCTCAAGAGAAGGAAAGGACCCAAGGGGGTCTGCTTGAAAAAGCAGGAAGGAGGGATTAAGATAAAGCCAAAAGATGCAGGCCTGCTGCACTGACTGGCCTTTGCCCATTCCTGACATTTTCATTTTTTTTCTTTTGAGTGTAACAGATATTAATGTAATTAAAAGATGGGGAAATACAGAGAGATCTGCAATAAGTTAAGGGCAAGCAGAAGGGAGCATGAGTGGGAGCTACCTAGCAACCAGCATACAGAAGCCAATGAAACCTACAGATAGGCAAAATCAGGAAAAGAAAAAAAGCCCAGGGTCTTGAAATACAAGCGCAAACATTGAAACCCAAAGTCCTATAGTGGTATAAGCGGGAGGCTTGGCAAATATGTGATGGGCCAGGGGGAGGGAGTGTGATGAGACACCGGCCACCAGCTCCTGAGACAAGCATCCCACCTGCCCCTGTCCCTCTGTCGCCACGGCCTTATGCAAGGGCTTAGTCGTATTTTAGCCCATTACTGTAAATAATGCCTGCGTAAGGACTTGGCTGGTGTTTAAGGCCAGGAGCGGTGCTAACCTTCTCCAGAGGAGCAGGACCGAAGGGTGCAGACTGCGAGAAGCACCAGTCCCAGTCCTGGATGGCTGAGGGCAGCGAAGGAGGCGAGGGCAAGATGTGGAAACCTGCCAGACCCTTTCTATATGTAGCTGAGATATTTTTGTTTGTCTGTGTCATTCCCCTGGAATAACACTTTCCAGTCCTGCGTTCTGCTTTCTCATTTGGCTGCCGCTGCTAATTTGATCCGTGTGTTGCACTCACCTGCCGGCGCTGCAGAAGGGCAACCAGGAGAACAATTGTTGCTGCTGCTTAAGACGCGCCTGACGGGATGGCTTGAATAAATCTGCCCAGATATGCTGAAACTTTACATTAATCTATGTGAACTGATGTCCTCATCCAAGTTGGCAAGATAAAGGGAAATCTGATCAACAAAGAGTGGCCCCACTACATTTCGATCTACTTAAAGGTCTTTTTATAAAATTTATTTGCAGTTAAAGCCATGCAACTTTTATTACAGGAAAGGCCTCATGTTCACTTCTGTAATTGTGACATTATATATTTTTAAAGAACACATTATTACAGAAGATTACACCAGAGAAGAGCTTGTCCTCTATCTGACTGTACTTTCTGGAGAGACAATAGTGTCTCTCCAGTAAGCATACATACACTTTCCATTTTAAGCCTTACTTCCACAATACAGTTGGATGCAAAACCTGCTTGGCTTCAAAATGGCTCAAGGACTAAGGAGAGTTTTCCCAAAAGGCTGGGTAAAATTGGACAAGCTGTCTTTTAAATTACCAGGCTTTTAAAAAATAATTTACCCAGATCTGGACATTGTCCCTGTGTATCCTTTCTTTAATGTGTGACTGTATTTACTAAACTGCTGTTACTACATCACCAGGATTTTCACATAGGTAAAAAGTGTTGAGAAGATATTTGAAAGAAAATACGGCATAATGAAACAGCTGAGAGGGAAGGAGGGTGAAAGAAGTTTTTGCCCTCTTGTGGCTGGTTGTAGCTAATGTCACCACCAGTGTCACGCACTTCACCTGGCCATGGGCTTTTTCCTAGGCCCTGGGCAGGAACAGCCATGGGATGGAAGAGGAGGGTTGGACCTCCACTGCAAGAGGAGGGTTGGACCTCTACTGCACACTTTGGGGCTCTGTCTGATCCTTACTTTAATTTGGACCCCACTCTTGCAGGCTGTTTGGTGTTAATGCCTGCAACTTCTGCTGTGACTTCCCTTGGTATACTTGATAGTTAAAAGTAAGCACATTGATGCTCGCAGGATCAGGGGCTTGTTTTGCAGTAATGGATTTGTTGCAGAATTATAGCTAACTAGCTGTGTCTTCTGCAAAAAAAGAAAAAATTGGTTATGCTGGTTTTTGAGTTTCAGGCCATTAAAAATTACCCAGAATGTATAGTCACTCAGTAGCAGCTCCGTAGATAAGGATTTAATTATAAGCCCTGCACTCACTTATACCCTTTGAATACCAAATGCATTTTGTGATTGCTTTCAGAGCGCACTATTTTTTTTCTTCCAGAAATTTTGAAGGCAATTGGGCAATTTTACAGTCTGGAGTCCTGATTCAGCAGCCTTCCCTGTTCAGCAAAGAAATGATGTGCTTAACTTCAGTGGGACTTGGGCACATGCTTAATTGGGACCAACATTTAAGATTATATTAAAATAAAAATTTTTATTTTTGTGCCATTTTTGAGCCTTGGTGCAGAACACAATTTGGTTCCACGACTCAAGCAAAGAGGGAATTTTTGAAAAAATCTCCGCTTTGCTGTGGATACCTTTATATGTACTGTACAAAGCCCAGGATGTCTGATGGAAAGTTTCTATGCAGTTTGTATGTAAAATACTTTGAATACAATGTATGCATTCAAAGAAAGAGGAAGAGAAAAGGAAACTTTGGAGATACCCCTGGATGGTTAATGGATGAGTTCAGTGTAGGGATAGCTGGGAGCAGGACTGTAGCTAGAAAATTTCCCTGACTGATGACAGCTTCCAGTTTATGTTTTGTTTTTTTGCTTTTATTTTTGGGAAGTTTTTCGCTTTGTTTTGCCTTCCCTCTCCCACATCCAGATTCTTAGAGAATTAGATGTTTCAGGACAACTTTGCAATCCTAAGCGAGCCCAAAGCACCCACTTACTGCATTGGAGACCCAGGTTCAAGTGCAAGCTCTGCTCAGCTAAAGGATTTATACTGAGGCTGTCCTTGACCTAATCATTTGGCTCCTGGCCAGTCAGGGCTGATACTCTATCTTCCTCCAAACTCTGGCTTTAAGTAGAAATTTCATCCTTTTCTCTGTGAAACGTTATAGGAGCTAGTTTGCTCCTGGGGGGAAAAAAAATCAGCTCTGATGAGCTTGCATTGTCTCATGGAAAAGTCATTTTAATCAAAAATTTCTAACCATGCTGTGGTCAGTACGCTGTGGTTTGTCCCCGTGGCCCGAGTGACACGCGATCTGCAGGCACTAGGGAGCTTGTTTTGCTGCTAAACCCCGGAGACCCAGGAGCAAACGGAGAGCCGGGGCGCCGTGCTGGGCATCCGTCCTCTTTCCTGCCTTTGATCGGATGAGGTGGGGGGGAAAAAAGGTGTTTCTAAGGAGCCTCTGGAGAGTACGTGGAGAGCATCGCGGTCACTTAGCCAGCATGGGTTAAGCCAATGTGTGTGTGCCGAGCCCACAGGGAGCTGGTATGGGTTTCAGAGGCCCTAATGGAGATGTGTGGGGCATGCAGAGAGTGCCCGCGGGAAATGGTGGTTTGGTGGTTTTGTCCCGCTTCCTTCAGGACCTCATCTTCACCGGAGGAATGGATGATGCCGCCGGGGGCTGAGCTCTGGTTATGTGTATGCTCAAGAGGGAGGGATCGTTGTGTACCGGGGCCTCAGCTTGGACTGGGGTTGTGATCTTCCACACATGCACACGAAAGGGTGGACGTACCTCATCCAAATTTTCCCCAGCAGCATTTCTTATGGCCTGTTACACCAGAGTGAAAAATAATCCCCCCCACCAGCTTATTACAGGACACCAAAATGCGTGTGGCTGTTTCAGACTGCAGCGCCCATTGTGCCCAAGTGCCATGGGTGCATCTTGGTAGCCTGCTTCAAGGGTCCTCCGGTGCCACCCTGCTCGCTAAAGGATGGGACCCTCAATCGCAGAGGGACTCCTGAGCACTGAGCAAATTGCCATTGATCGGGAGAGCGCATTGCTCCCCACCTCGTTTTAATGTCGCTTCCCTTGGAGGATGTGAAGCTTTGACAAGCCAGACGGGTCTACAGGGCGGGCAGCGAGCCCTGTGGCAGTGGCCGAGGGAAGCGTGTCTCCTCTCCCCGCACCGCGTGACAGCGCACGGGGGGACAATAATTGGTCGCGGTGCCATTTTGTTTATGGAAAGTTACTGCCAGCGCATTGTGCTCCACCACTCTGCAAGGCAGTATCTGGATATTAAATAAGGAACATGGAGATTTTTCTCTCCATTATAATAGCTCTGCAAACTGCTACGTTATTTATTGTCATATCGCTTTTGCCAAGGGCTCTAGCTTGTCTATTGGTTGTTAGAAGCAGAAGCATTTGCAAAACAGTTTAAAAAAACATCTTGCGCCGTTATTCCTCAGCTTCCATTTCCAATTCCTCTACCTCAGGAAAACGGTGAAACCGCCTGCACGCAAAACGCTGCCAGATGTAGGAAGTAAACGAGCTGAGGAAACGAGATGCTTTTTATCATTTCTTTCAGCTATCGTAATCGTACATGTTACTTGTAACAATCGCAGGAGTGAAATTTTCAGAGGGAAGCGTGATTCAGTCGAGTTGCAGACCCCTCCCGGCCCGCGGCCCGTCACCCCGCGACGTGGGTGCCCCTTGCTGTAGCAGAGCCCCTCGGAGGGGGCTGCCGCCCAGCAGCCGCAGCTCCTCGGCCCCTCTGCCAGCAGCCACCGGCTGCTGGCTTTTGTCATTCAGATGGCGACATCCCCCTCTCTGCACCATTATTGGGCTCTTAATATTTAGCAGCCTTTTGGGCAGCTTTAATTAGTTTCTCTCTGGAGCAGGCTGTGGTTTTGGGGGCGGCGGTGGGGGCGGGGGCATGCTGCGAAAAGGCATTACAAAGGTTCAAATGCAAGGCCGTTCATGCTTAAATGCGCAGGATTGTGGGATTAAAAGGAGTGTTAAAAATGTGCCCTTTGTGATATGCCTCCCAGCTCCGGGGACCGGCGTCCGCGCCTGTTATGAATACAAGCGGCTGATTTAGGGCTGCTCTGCACCAGTGTGGCCGCTGCAGCCCCAGCAGTCGGGCAGAGGTCGACGTCCCCCTGCAAACCCAGTGCCCCGTGCCACCCGGAGCCCCCTTCGCCCCTGTGCACGTGCCCCACTGCCCTCCCCAAACTGGCCCCCGGGAGCAGCAAGGGCTCCCAGACTCCCTCGCTTCCCCACCTTCGCTCCTTCCCATCCCTGGCACCGCATGGCTGGGACAACAGCCTACGGCCCCGCTGCAAATTTGGTCAGTCCCCAGCCAGCCGAAAGGTTTGCCCTTCCCTCCTGCCCTCCATACGTCCAGTCTACTCTCGACCAGCAGCACTGGGGAGGGCGGCCAGGCGCTTGTGCGTGACCTGGGGATAATCACGTCATGACCTAGAACAGCCCCGTTAGCCAGAAATAATAATTCCAAATATTTCAAGCAGCCGGAGGAGACTGGCTGAGATAAAACATCACACGGAATTCCCTGCCAACACAAACAATGTGAATTACAGAATTAGCAACACAAAGTATCATAACTGTCCTTGCCTTGGCAAAAATAGGCTGTGTCTCAGCAGTCTAAAAGCAGCATGGGGCAGTTTAAGAAAGGCAGGCCTGGTGGAACCAGAATACAGCTACAAAAAATCCAATTAGGGGTTTTGTTCACGGGCTTTGCGGTGTATGTGACCTTCCTGGCTGTGCATACGCTCCAGAGGTCGGTTTGACCTGGATCACTGGGATTCGGATATTAATTTTTTTTTCAATGTGATATAAGTAGAAGTGGCCAGCCTGGCGTCTGGGATATATGCATCGCTCCACAGCAGGGTAGGAAAGACAGTTTGGCTTTCAAGGCAGTATGTGGCCTGGCTCAGCTGCTTCTAAAAGGAAGGCAAGACTCCAGTGGCCATAGGCATCATCAGTTAGTTAAATCAGATTTTGAATATTTTGAATTTTTGGGAAAAAAAAAATCCCAGTGTGCCAAAGCTCCCAATTTCCTCATGTTTCCCATTCCACATTCACTCCCACACCGCAAGATCCCATTCTGCTTAACGGCACATTGCAGAGATGGTTCGTACTTGYTTGCTTCTTGGTGCAGCCAAGGTGAAAGCTGCACAGATATTTAACAGTAATAACCCTCACATTCAAGCTCTTTGCAGACATTTACTGCAGGCAGCAATATCTCTGTTCTACAGATAGGGATTTTAAGAGAGACAGGGATAACCTGAATTGCGCAAGGTCCCAAAGGAGAAGGATGGTATGATATCAGAACTAGAAGTCTGGTATCCTTACCTTACAGACCTGTGCAAAGCCTGTTAGACAAAACCTTTCTGTATTAAAAGAGGCCTGGCCTTGGGGAAAGCACTGATGTAACTTCCATCCTGTGTACATTTGGCAAATTGTTTCCTAGAGTCCTTGTGCTGCTTTTGACAATCTGTCCTGACCCCCTGTGATCCCAAATACTTCTTGTCTGCTCCACATGGCCTCTTATTTGGGCCAGAAGAAGGGAAGTAAAGTATTCTTAGAACTAGATAGAAATGAGTTTATTTTTAAAATGCTGTCCTGTGAATGTCCTACAAGATCAAAAGCACTTGCCTAAAAAGACTTTCTTTTGTAGATAATCAGCTCAGTAACACATTATTTTGATAAAAAGACCTCCCCTCTTTCTTTGGTACACATGGTGTGCGCTACTCCTTTCTGCGTGATGATGTTAAATAAGGCAAACTTGCTGAGGATGAGGTGAAGTGGTTTTCTGTATTTGTGGCTTGGTTCAGACAGTTTGCAGCTGATTTGTTCCTCACGAGATCTCAGAAGCGCCAGGGACCTAGGAGCTGCCTACGGGGCAAATGCACCTCTGCCACTGACTGCCTTTAGGACCTTGGGCTTGTCACCTAGCCCAAAATATTCTCAGGCTCATTAATTTTAGGCTTTAGGGTGCCTGGCTGGGACCATGTAGGCTGTGGGGTTTCCAGAGTACGGAGTTTTTCTGGGGCTTTATACCCAGCTCCCTATCACTACCTTCCTTGGCAAATGAAGCACGCAGGATTAGCCAGGAAATACTCCAGGTCACGGTCCGGGCAGAGCTGGTGGCAGGAGTGTGAACGTGCTGGCACCGCTTAATCGGATGTTAATGCCAGGGAGGAGAGGAGCTGGCTGGAGCCTGCAAAAGGTGCTGGCAGCAAGGAGAGGCACGGATCCACTCCCCAACCTGCTTTGCGGAGAGCTGGGATGTGATTTGGGGTGTAAAGCTGTATTAATGTACAAAGTGCTGCTGGGCTCACACAGGAATCCTTTGTGTCCTTAATGAAGGGAAAAAACAGGGCTTTATTCCGAAGCTTTGTGTATAATCAGATGCCATGTTGTAAAGCTCTGGAAAACACACCAGAAATAATAATTGGGAGGAAATAAAAGGTTTCGTTCAAAACAGTGTGTGATTTAAATAAGAAATGAAAAAGAAAGTGCGCAGGATTTGAGCATCTGAAGAACGAACTTTTAATTCATTTGCATTGAGATTACAGGGGGAGGGGCAGCATTTAAACCGGTATAAAAAACTAGTTTAGATGTAAATGAGAGATAATGGTCTTTGGTGAGGAAATAAGCGGGGGATGAACTTCGTCCCATCATCGTGGCTGGCGCTGCAAGCCCCAGACGCGGTAATTAACAATGAGTTTGCAGATCTCGGCACCGGCGGAACAAAAGGGCACCGCGGCTGCTGCCAGCCGGGACGGGCGGGGGGGTTAACTGGCATGCCGTGATGGATCACTACCCAGCAGTTTGCAGAGAGAGAAGAGAAAGGAGCCGAGGCTGCAGCCTGGGGCAGCCAGAAAAGCAAGCGAGGGTTTGCAGCGTTTAATAGTTTCCAGGGCACTGGCGTTTTCAGCTGAAAACTTCCCTCCGCAACTGCTCCGAGTGCACCAGGATTTTTACATACATCCCACAATGCCAATGAAGACTAGCGCCACTATTCTTTAACTCATGAAGGCTCTGCTTATTAGTTTGGATGGGGGAGACACGCCGCCGGAGAGATGTGATTCGCCCTTGATTTATAACTCTTACCATTGCTTGCGCCTCTGCTCGCCTCCTCAAGAAGGAGGGGGGGAGCGGAAACCGGCTCGCGTGCCCCTGCCGCCTGCAGCCATGCTGCTGGCTCCCCCTCGCACCAGCAGCCCACAGCAGTGCCCGCTCCACGGCCGCATTACAGCCGCATGTGTGCAGCCCATATGCACCCCGCGTGCTGCAAGGGTGTCATTCACCAACATCTGGCCAGAGATCTGAGGCTTGTTATTGTTGTTGTGTGTATTTATTGGAGAAGAGTTGGTCCCAGTTTGCGCTGGGAAAAGCCCAGCTTTCCCCCCGCCAGGGTCCCTTGGCTCAGGGAGGGATTGATTGATCTGCTTATTACTATCCAGTTATTATTTTTTAATCGCTTGCAAAGAATGGCCTCTCAGGAATGCGGTGTTTGTTTCTGCTGGGGTCGTCGCGGCTGAAATCCTCCCGTCCAGCGTGGCAACTTGTGGCATAGCAACGCCACCGCTCACRGCTGTGCCGTGAAAAAATGTGCCTACACTTTGCTTTCCTGTGTGTGGCGCAGAGACATTTGCTACGGGTACATCTGATGAATACCGTATGTTGCCACCTTTCAATGGCCTGCCTAATCCCAGACAGATTTGTTATAGATTTACATGCGAAGTGACCTGGTTTCTGGATCCTGTCAGAAAAAAAATAACTCTGCTGTCATCTGAGTGATGCATGAGGCAGGCAGACCTCGGGTCAGGCCCAGGCTTGAAGTTCCCAGGCCGAGGAATGCAATTGGGCCTCCTACTTTTGCGCCCCTCTGCTTAATACCCGCACAGCATTTAAATACTGCCAGAGGGTGCTGCTGACCCAGGGCTCGGGAGCCCCTTGCAGYGCTGCTGAGCAAACCTTCACCCTGCGCTCAGGGTTTTGCTCCTGCTTTGCAGGTGCCAGCTTTGCACATCGCGAGGAGGGGCCCAAAGGCAGTCTGTTCCTGCTGTGCTCGGGCCCTGTTTCTCATATCTTTTTGCCAGTGTGCATCAGGGAAAGCCCTACAGCTCACCGCAAGGATCATTTATTCCTCGTCCTCCCTCCCCATGCTAGTGCATCCTGCTGCACGAGCTGTCCTGCAGCTCCCTGCCTTCGCCCTGCCCGCCAGGTGGTCTCCAAGTGCCGAGCTCTGCTGAGGCCGCTGCTGCTGCCCCGTGCAGGTGTGCGTGGGTGGAAAAGGCGGCCCTCTGACCGCAGGGCTGGGTGCTGATCCTCCAGGCAGCAGCCCCGGCTCTGACACACACGCGCCACGGTGGCCTTGAGCCAGTCACTTAACCTCAGAGGCGTTGTCCGCCTCCCCGCATCCCACGCCGCCCACTGGGCACAGCTCTCCCCAGAAGCGTGGTGGCTTTTCCTGGTCCGAATCCTCCCAGGCTGCGGACACCTCCCTGCGGAGGCTGTGCCCAGCGGGAGCTGGTGCAGGGAGTGGGGGGCGCGTTTCCTTCCCATGGGAGCGGGTGCAAGACCTGCGGCTCTGCCGCAGGCAGCCTTCCGTGTGGGTTCACCCCCCAGCACRGCAGAGCGAGTCGCCGATCTCGGGGGGGGGCCTCTGCCCCCCAACCCCACCCTSTAGAAAAGGACAATCAGGACCCCTCCGATAGCAAAAAGCAGAACCGTGGAGGGAAAAATCTGCTTTTTGTTGCTGCCAGCCGTCCTGGCATGGGTACCTCACTCCAAGTGGAAGGATGCCATGTGATATAAATAACCTCTGGCCTTTCGGGAGAGCGACTCCTTTGGTTCGGTCCAAGCCTTCGTAGCAGGCTGCTCGATAGCGAGGACAGGATCTGGAGTGCAAAAGGGGATGGAGGAAAAACGCGTACCCCTCCTGGAAATAGCAACGTGCTAACGCAGGCAGCAGCCATCTGTCCACTGCGACGGACAGCCTGAGCCAGGGAGCACGCAGCTGGCATTGAGACGGCTACGCGGCTCTGCTGTTCTCGGCTTATTTTTTTTTTTAACTTCTTTATTGAAGAAACAACAGCAATTCCCAGCCAGCATCTCTGCTGGCATCACCCCAGTCACGTCGACAGAGCTGTGCCAAGAGCTCCTGGACTTTATTGTCATCAGAAATGCAAACTGGCACTGGGAAAAGCCGCTAACGTCGGGATTCTCCTTGTACACAACACCACAGACCACGCTGCCGCGGCTGCCGCCGCCACTGCTGTGTTCGGCGTCACAGAGCACGAGAGCTGCCTGAAGCCAGAAGAAGTAAAAGGCCACAGAAGGGGAGGAGAGGGGAGTGCGCAGGGAGGAGAGTTGTGCGTAGTACAAACAAAGCCATTTGTAATAACTGCTCTTAAAAGTCCGAGATTAGCCTTGTGCCCTAGTGCTGCACTGCACAGATTGAAATCCACTCATTACTTATACCTGCCATATAAAGCTCTGCTAATTGCGGCTGAAGCAGGCATTATGGTTGGCTTTTTGTTTTCCTTTTTTTCCCCTTTCCCAGCAAGAGAAGCCTCCATCAGCAGCCCCTGTTTATATGACACCCCCCTCCCTCCCCATGCAAATCTGGGGAGAGARCAGGCAAGTTTCAGTCTGGGAGCCAGACTATGTCTGGGATCAATGTCTCTAATTCCCAGAGCCCCGAAGTTGAGCACTCGCCTAAGCTCAGGGAGAGCTTGCAGCAGGATTGGACATGCTGCTTTTGCTGCCCTGTCCCCACCTTACGTTCCTCTCACTGTTTTTGTTTTATCTGGGAGTTTTTTTTAGAAAATTGAGAAGTGAGCTGCTTGCCATTGGGCAGCTCATAGAAGTCCAGTTCTTCACAGCTGGGAAATCTCAGTCATTAGCATTCGGGGCCAAGTTTCCCCCTTTGCCCTGGCTTGCTTTTTGACACTCGGTGCTAAAGGAGCAGACAGTAGTGCAGGTTTTGCCAGCTCTGAGGGTAGAGGCAGCCCCTGCCTCTCCCTGCTCGGTTGTAGAGCATTGATTTTTCATCCCAAGCCAGCCCTTTGATTGCCAGTTTAAAAAAATCCCCACAACCATTTCTAATGCGGCTCAGCTGTAATCTTAGCAGGTAGGCACCGTCGCCTCACGGCGTGCTCCTCGCATTCATGGAAAGGATGCATTTATTACATTCGTGCATCACTCTATCCAAACATAAGACCACTTTCCTCCCTGGGGAATTTCGCTGCCTGCAGGAGAAGCTCTGAAAAGCGGAGGGCAGCGGCGGGATGCCTGCGGGGGCGGCAGCAATGCTCCTGGCTGGCCCTAGCTGCTGGGGCCACATACACAGCTCGTGCAGCAGCAGCAGACGAAGGGCTGGGGGAGGTGGGGAAAAAACAGGTAATGAAGAAACTCATTAGATCCTTTCTCTACAGCCCAGCTAGGCAGAGAAATCAATAACAGGTTGGGAGCAGAGCACAGCACAACAAACTTTCTGCGCCAAGGAAAAGGCTGAGCCACAGTCGCCTCTCAGCACCGCTGGCGAGAACATCCCTATTCCCACTGACTATTGAATTTTGCTATTAAGGCCTTCACTGTGCAAGCCCCTACTTTGCCTGCTGGCGAAAGCAGATGTGCAGATGCACAGTTTCTAGTGGGGCTGGGGCAAAAGGGGCACCTGTGGTCCTCTGCATGAGGAGATAACAGGGCAGGACAACGGGACTTGGTCTAACCTCTCCAAACCAGAGGCTTGCAGCAAGCTGCCCACCTTCCCTCCTGTCCCATGGTCGGGGATGCCCCAAGTTGAGGAGTTTTGTGCCGTAGCTGAAATGCCCTCTCCAGAGGGCAGAGTAGACATGGCTTAGGTAAACCAGCAGGCTCTCGGGCAGCCCACCGTGTAACTACGAGGCAGTCCCCCAACAGCCGTGCCTGTATCCCCCCACATGCCATAAAGCTGCCAGAAAGCAGCGCTCGGGCGCGTTTCCCTGCCAGTCTTGTCCTGCTCCTCACTTTTTATCCGGTGTCGACAGCTGCTGTGCTGCGCAGAAGCAAGCCTTAGGGACTGCCGGCTTTAAACTGGCTCCTGGAGAGACCTCCTGACTAGTAAATTTTTCAGTTAAGCGTGTCCCAGTAGAGGGGACACTCACAAATCAACACCGCACTGCATTCTGGCACCACGCTCCCTCCTATCAGTACAAGTAATACTTAAGATTAACGGATAGAGGAGAGAGGGGGGTATTTTTCCCTGTGTTCTCAGTTTGCTAACCATGTGCCTTTGACGGCTCTTTGAGCATAGCTGTTATCGCTGTTTCTGTTCCAGAGGCAATTAGCCTGTTTCCCCTGCTGTTTGCACAGGCCTCGCATGCAGCAATAGGGGAGACAAAAAGATGGGAAGTTAGATCTGATTGCAGAGCCACAAAATCAGCAGGACGACAGCAGGGGCTGGATATTGCCTGAAATGGGATGTAAAGCTCGTTTTCTTTCGTTTAGGAATGGATTAATTCCCAGCTCAGGGGAAAGCTGCTGTCCATGGGTCAGATGGCAAGTTGTCCTTTCACTGTTGGGCTTTAGCTCCGCCAGAGCAGATCAGCCAAATACTTTTATCAGGTGTGATTACCCATCTCTTGAATGTGGAAAGCAACAGTCCTGGATATTACCCATATCATTACTCTTTTTGCTTCAATTAGCAAAATTAGGGCAACTTAGAATCAGTTAGCCAAAGCAGGGCTCCCTCCAGTTTGCCTCTGCCTAGAGGAGGCACCGCTGGTGCAAGAGCTGTCTCTGAGGAAACACTAAGTCTCTGCCAAAAATGAATAAAGTGGTTTCCCTGAAAGCAAGCAGTTCAGCCCACAGGAGCCTTTGCTTGCAGCTCAAGGCCTATTTTCCCAGGCTGCCCTCACCCAAAAAGCACCCAAAAGCTTTCCCACCAGACCCTCTGACAGTAGGTGGAGAAGATGAGGCAGGACCAGCTAACATACATCCCAGCCCACAGGATGCCTGCAGCGGTACTGATAGCAGCGTTGGCCCGCGATCCCGGGAGAGGCACGGCTGCATCGCCAATATCAGCTCAGGTGCATAAAGCTCGGCTGGAYGTGCCTGCATCTGCCACGGTCGCACCTCCTGGTGCAGCGTTGGGCCAGGCTGCAGCTGCAGAGGAGCCCTCTGCTCCTCTTCATGTCTGGCAGGGAATGAGATGGGCTTGGGGTATCAGGCTTGGAGTATTGGGCACTGGAGCAGCAGGGGGACAGCCATCGTGGTGGAGGGGGGCTCTTTGGGCTTCTGTTTTCCATGATAACAAGGATGCAATATCCACAGTCAAAAAATGCATAAAATGATCTGGATTCAAGCGGACTACATCCCAATCCTGGTCCCACCATAAGCATCAGCAGGACGCAAGTGCCTAAGTTTGTGTGTTTTTAATATTACTGCTTCCTGTTTTCACCATACTCCTACAGCCTGGTGGCATTTCTGACATGAAGCCTCTCCCTCTGCCTTGCTCCCAGTGCCCCAAGACCCTCTGACAGTCAGGTTTGGACATTTCTGCTATTCATCCTCACCTAGCGCTCCAGTGGAGGGAGCAGCCTGGCTCAGAAAGCCTCCTGCAGGAAGCATGGAGGAAGCACCGCAAGATGCCCTCTTCCTCCAGGTGAGCCCAGGGGCGCTTCTCTACCTTCCTGGGAAGGAAATCTGCACAGATGCTGCCTCGTGCAGAAACCCACCACCACCAAAAAGRTATATGTTTTAGAAGGGGGAAGAGAGGACAGGGCCTGTTTTCACAGCTTGAATGCAACCCTTTTGGTTACATCAAATTAATGACCATCTTCCCTCATTCTGCCCCTTACCCTGCTATTCCAGCTCACTTCTGCTCCAGCCCTTCCAGCCTGCAATGGTGCATTGCTGGGGCTGTCCCAGGCAGGGGGACACTCTTGGGGGGGGGGGGAGCAGCATCACTGAGCACTGTGTTTTCCTCAGCAGGGACGCAAAACTGTCACAGACACACTCAGTCTCGCACACAAAGCTCAGCTGGCAAGGAGAGACATCTGCATTTCCATGCAGCCAGTAGTAAGTCAGGGACTGTCATTTGACAAGGGTAAATTCCTCCTCCATGAGATCCTGTTCCAGAGAGCAGAGCTGGCCAGCCAGGTTTGCCCAGGATCTCACAGCTTGGGCAAGGAGAGGCAGGCCAGCACCAGCCATCCTCTTCAGCCCATGTCATGTTGCACAGATGTTGCGGGCAGCCCCCAAGCCAAAGCAGCGCGCAAAAATGAGTTGGGCACCAAGACAAGAAATTCCAGTGCATCCCAGGGACAGCAGTGGCCTCACATGTGTCCGGTTGGCAGGAACAAGAACATGTTACACGACCTCCTGCAGGTGCATGCCTCCTTGAAGGGTTTCAGTTCATCTCTTTGGCACTGCTTTCATTCTTCCGCTCACAAGACGGTGATTTCAAGGAGAGGCCGGACAGCACCCAAGGTGCRTGAGAGCTTGGTGGATGGGAAATGCAGACCTGAGCCTGTCCCCCCTTGCATGGGGGATACAGGCTGTAGGGGAGGGCAGCCCCCCTGCCCTTGCCATCTCAGGAAAGAGGGGCCTGAAGGGAAGCCACCTGGCAGCAAAATGCTTGGACAACCTTTCCTAGGACTCTCAGGGTCAGGCATTAGAGAAGGGGACAGCTAGGCCCCACATTTTTCCCTGCCCATACCTCTTGCTTTTTGCACCTGGACAGCTGAGGGTGCCTGGGATTGTCCAAGGCTTGGGAACACGCAGGCACCCTCTCCTTGCGGAAAGCAGTGGACATCAGCCACGTGGAGGCTCTGGGCACATGTGGTGGTGTCAGACTTTGCCTGAAAGGACCGCAGGTGCCTGCTGTGGCTACAGCATCTGCGCTGCTTCCTGAATGCATTAACYCCGCATGTGTTCACCACAACTGGCCGGAAAAGTCCAGGTTGACACCCACTGCCCATCAGCCGAAAGGAACCCTGACTCCACGTGCTGGTTTGTGGGACAGCACAGTCCTTGCCATCTCCCCTAGATGCAAAGACATGCAACAGGTACCTCCAGGCAAGGTAACTGAGTGCCTTAGGCTTTGGTCCTCTCTGTGATCCAGTCCTTGGTTCCTATTCCATTTTTCCCCACCAAGATTTTGAGCGCTGTTTGTTCTTGTCCAATCACCTTTAGGTCAGTGCACTTATACCCAGGATGTTGTTACATTTCCCTGCCCCCACCTACCCCTCAGAGGGATTTTATTGTTTCCTCCAATCTGAAGGCCAGGGAGCAGCTAATCAGTAGGCCATTGCAGAGAGGATATCTCCTTTCCGCTGGCCTCTTTCTCCTTTCCTCTAGGCTGCCAGAGAAGATATGCACGTGCTTGCACGTGAGCGCACTCTCGCATGCTGCCTGTGGGCAGACATCCCATCCCTATAGGGAAACATCCTTTGGCCGGAGGAGGCAAGTTTCTCCCCTGCTCTGCAAGGTTAGAGCTGCTGGGATGTTCCTGTCTCCTCCTGACAAAAGCACTGCTGCTGAAATTGCATCGCTGCAAATAAAGCAGCCTCCTGGCTAATTATTAGGGACCATTTTACTCTTCATTTTTAGACAAACTTGCAAGCTTGCATTGAAGATCACCCAGCTTTTGTGACTTCTCTCYGTTTCTTTGTTGTGTGCGTGTGTTTCTGTCTTTCCCTCCCTCTCTGTGAAGTAGTGCTGGACCGATCTTGGCTTCCAGTGGGGTCACCAAGCAGAGGATAGCCACATGTGTGGATGCCAAAAACACTTAGTGATTCTAAAAAGATCAAGAGCAATTGCTTTAGCCTTCTATAGAGAGCAAGTGATATTTTGCCAAGCCAGGGGCAGGTTCTCTGCTTGTCATGTCCAGCCTCCATCTCCTGAGCAATCCCTCAACCTGGCTGTGGCCAGGGACCTGCTTCAATAAGCTGAATGCTCTGCTCAGATCGTCCTTTCCAAGTTCAATAGTGTTCCAAGACAGGGGGGGAATAATAAAGAAAAAAAAAGAAAGAAACTGAAATCTGGCTCTTTTAAAGCTCTGGCCTGAAGAGCAGGCAATACATAACACAGAAGCACGGGGCAGCTGGACGAGCGAGAGGAAGTGGGCAGGGGTCACCCAATTTGTTGTGAATTCTGCACAGACCTTCACAACCGTTGCTGAAACCCAGCGTGAAGTCATGCTGCCGCGACGCCTCTCAGCAAAGCGTTGTATGTGGCGCTCCCCTCGCCATTCCCCGGCCCCGGCAAAGGACAGAGACTGCTTCACCTACCCRCTGAGGGGGCCTGGCTGGTGTCGCAAGGGTCTCGGTGCTGCCTCGGGTCCACCAGCCTCCCTGCCAGGAGACCCCTAGCACCCACGGCGCCTCRTGACACAGGGCCCCGCCGGCCTGAGGGGGGCCGTGGGAAATGCAGTCTTTCCAGCCCGGACCTGGGCGGTCACGTGAATTTCTAAGGACACATGGGAGTCCCCGTCTCCCACCAGGCAGATCCCAGGCACTCCTCAGGCCCACACAGTACCAAACGTGAGCCCCAGGATCGCCTGGCCAGGGCAGATGCGGCTGCAATGGGACGCAGGCGGTAGTCTCTGGGCTGGGGGATAACTGCRTTTAGGGGCTACCTTCCAACACATCTCCCTCGGGTTTTGGTGAGTGCAGGCACAGCCTGGCCCTGTGTCCACAGGAGTYGGCGACGGGCTTTCCATTCATTTCGGCGGCCCATGAAGCAGAAAGTCTTCAGTATTCTCCTCCTACCTCCCATCCCAGCAAACCACATTTATTTTACCCTCCACTCCACTCTTCCAGGGATCGATGGGTCATCAAGATGATGAGTTAGTGCCTGTAGTGACAGTGGCACTTTCCATTACTGCTGATATACCTGGGGGACACATGTCTCCCAAAGACTCATCAAGGCTAGGAAATTCAACAAAGAGGCTAAAACTGTCATTTGCAATGAAGTTGAAGACCTGCAGCACAGGCAGAACCTGCCTGGACCTGCCAAGACCTCCCTGGACCCATGGAGGTCCCAGGGGCACCAGCACAGACACTGCGAACTTGGAGCAGGTTGCGGGCTTGGGACCTAAGCTACTGCTGCTTTCTTTTTTTCCCTTTCTCTTTTCACTTACTGATATCCTCACTGAGAGCCATTTGGATAAACATTTCTAGCTGGGGAATGATTTCTTTTCTTGAATATCTTTCATGACTAACAGACACTGGGTTTTTTTTTTTTTTTTTTTTTTGAGGTTGCATTATTATGACATTTTAATTGGCTCAGGACTATTCAAGTCTCAAAGCCAATTTGGCCCCGACATTTTCAAGCAGAACTGTTTCTGTCTCCATTTTGATAGATACTTCACGCCGGCCAAAATGGCCTCGCATTAAATAAAAGAAAACCCCCTCTTGTTTTACAGCTCATTGGCGATCCCGTTCCTTTCCTTCCTGGTTTAATTTTAGTTTGAAGTACGAACCGTACCTGTTCCTCCAGCCCTGCTGCCTGCGTGGGGATGTCTGGAGGGCAAGAAGCAGCCGGGCTGCCTGTTGTGACTCGCCTTTGTTTCGCTACCGAGCGCGAGCAGGGTCTGAGCCAGCTCCCTGAGTAATTGCAGGATTTCAGGAAAAGAGGAGGCTGCAAGTCGTGAACCGCTAATGAGTGGGTGTAGCTGGAAGGACTGTCAGAGTCCAGCGCGAGGCATGCGGGGCCGGCAGAAAGACAGCCAGCTGGACTTGAGAGCCGCCGTGTCATAGCAAGGGCATCGGTCTCGCCGCTTCATCAAAGCCGGAGGATGTGTCAGGACGGTGCCACATGCTGCAAAGGAAGCGGCAGACGGGAGCGGGAGAAACCCTGGCGGTAACAAAGCCCGCGCGGCACATCCCAGCGCGTGGCAGCACTAATCTTTAATTTGTCACACCTGCGCAGCGCGCCTGGCCTCCTTGATTCCCTGCCTCTTTTTTTCCTAGGCGCCGGCTTTTCTACTGACTGACATGCTGACGCTCCCGCAGTGTCRGTGCACCCGGCATTGCTCCAATTACCCTTCTGCTTCTCCTAGCAGAGCCTCCTCCCGGCCGGCTTTTCCCCGCTGGCGCTCCTCGTTGCGCAGGGCCCAGCACGCAGAGACCCGGTGCACCCGAGGAATTGCACGGCGGCCCCGCAGCCGTGCTCGGCACACTTCGCTTCCGCCAATTGCACCGCCGACGCTCGCCTCTCCCTAGTGCTGCCCATCAGGATTTGTTCTTAAGAGAGGGTCTGCAAAACAGTGCTGCTAATTGCTGGATATTATCAGCAGCATTCAGGAAGGGGTTTTAGCAAAGCCCAAGGAGAACATGCAAATGCTAAATATTACATTCTCCTGCCTCCCTTTTCCCCCCYTCTCTCCCCTTTCTGTATTCTGCGGCAAGAGCTGCAAATGCCACCAGCACCCGGAGCATTACCTTGTTCTTTGGGGTCACTGCTGGAGGCTTTTGATTAGTGATGGCCAGAATATTCTATTCAAACCACCGAGATGGCCTATACACGGCTCTAATCCAGTGACACAGCATACATAAGCACCGACACACAGACATGCATAATTTATCCAGTCCACTGCTCTGGGCCTTGCTCACACAATTGCCATCAACAAYAGCGAGACTGCCGCGGCATGCTGTACTTCGGAGGCGAGCAGGGTAGAGCTGTGGATAAACGCCATGCCGCCGGGCAGATGGAGGCTGCACGTTTCTCCCTCCCTGTGTACCCCAGCCTCCCACGGTTCGGTAATACACTCTGTCAAAAAACAGGCTGTGCCACATCTCAAAACCTTCCAGGTTTGGGCCCGTTCTGAACCAAACTCCTGAGAGGCTCCTGGAAAGGAAATGCGCGTGATCAGATGTCAAGCAGCTGACACGGGTGTCAACCTTGCAGCTGGAGAGCTGGGTAAGCCGTGCTTTGGGCTTGGGTGTGACATATATGTTGATGTCTGTAATGTATCACCGTAGGATCTTGTGTCAACATCTTTCCTAGCGTTTTGTTCATTTTTTAAACAACCTGCCAGGTGTTCCTGCAGTTCATGACCTGAAATACTTTTTTTTTTCCCTCTGACTTCATGCTTTCAATATGATTTACAAAAATTGCTTATAATAAGGCTCATTCAGCAGCTGGGTAATAGTTGTCAGGAGTTAAGAGACACTGTGGCATGCTTAGCACAGAAGCATACTGTGTATCTGAGTCCCAAAGTGGTATGTGGTTTTAAGGCAGCTTTTATTAAGCATAGGGCTTGCAAAGGTGCCTGCGCACACAGGGCCCTCTGGGTGCCAAAAAGGGCATTTCTTGCAACTTCTGGGGATGACCCCAAAGGGGATTGCAGATACCCCCCCCGACACATTTCCACACCTCCCCTGGCTCCCCTTCCACTGAGCTGCTCTTCGCTCCCCCCCGACGAGGCTCAGCAATCAGCTCGCTGAGCCACCTGGAAACCCACAGTGCAAAGTCCTGGCTCAGGGTGGCGAGCCCTTCACGGCGGGAGCGAGGGTCGCCCCCATCCCGTGGCGGTGGGGCGCTCCCCGGGACTCGCTCGTCTCCATCCCCTTCCCTCCTTGCATCAACCACCACTGCTCGTTTGGGCTGTTTGGGTTTGGGTTTTTTGGACCTAGGAAGATGTGGCTAGCGGCTTTTGTGGCTAGCGGCTCTCAGGTTCGCCCTTCTGCCAGACTCATTTCACATAAGCCAGCGCTAAGTCTGTGGGCTAACTGGCTTTATTTATTGTCTCTTTTAAGGCTTTGTATTGCACAGGGGCTTATTTGTTGCCGCTTGCTGCTTTGCTTATTTGCTTGGGGTAGGGTTTTTGTTTTTCTTTTTGCCTCAGTCTCAGGGACCTCTGTAATTGTCACCTCAGGCAGCAATTAAGGGCTCAGCAGTGCTTTTGGGCACTGTCCGAGGCTGGGAATTGCACAGCGCTGCCGCGGGGGAGGCTGCATGCAGCCCTCACGTGCTGTGCTGCGAGGGAGCCCGCATGGCGCGGAGGGAGGCTGGTGCGCGCGGGACGCTGCAGGCGATGCCAAGGGGATGGCCGCACCAGGGCACCCCGGGGCCACGCGCTGCTGGGGCGTCCTAACCAGGGCTCGGCGGAGGCTCGCTGCCTTTAAGGGCTCGCACAAGCTGCTCCAGAGTCTGTCTCAGGCGCCTTCCTCCCTGGCAGGAGAGCTGCTGGACACCAGCCACAAAGTGCTTCATACTTGCAAGCCCCTGCTTTTCTTCCCAAATTCAGCCACTCAAAATTCCGCCAGTTTTGCAAACCAAAAATTTCAGGTTTGTTTTGCATGGTTTATTACTAGCAAAATCCTCTTGCCCCCCCCTTTTTTTTTGTTTTTTGCCAGGACGTTTCGCTTCTCTTGAAACCCACAGAAAACATCCTTTGTTTTTTTTCTTGTTTCTCCCGAAATGTGAGATTTCCACAGCAGCTGTCCCATGACTTATTTTCCTCTCCAGGGGACCGAGGCAGGGATGGAGTTACCTTCCCCAGAACATTCCTCGAGGAGCAGCGCACCCGGCTTTGTTACACTTGGACAAAAGCATCGCTCAAGGATCTTCTCAAAGCCTCGGTCAGCAGAAAGCAAGAAATGTGCCCGCTTCAGTCAGCCATCTTCCCGTTCATCCATTGCTGCAGCACCTCTTTCAGAAAATCAGGGAAGCCAATGTAGTTTTGTCCTGCCCGCGCTAACGCTTCGCGTTGCCCTCGCTGCACGCTAGGAGCCTTCTGCCTCATTTCTGTCTATTGTAACAGAGGGAGAAGAGGGGACCAAGAAAGAGCAAAAGTGTGTTTATCCTGTGTAAAAAACCTGCAACTAAAACGGCGGCTTGCTGAGCCTTTTCTGGGGAGACCCCATGCTACAGCGCTTCCTAATCCCAGAGGCAGCTGGGATAATCTAAGCACAGATTAACCAGGTCTAGCTGGAGTTGAACTCCCTGCTGCCTCTTTATTTTTGGAAGGAGGGTGTGAAGAGGCCGCCRTTGCTCTGGTGCCTCATCTGGTGCTCTCACATATTTTAACCATCCCTCCACCCTTTCAGTCCTTGGCCTCAAATCCACTCCACGGTCCCTCACTGAGACATCAGAGACCTCGCTGGGAGAACAGGATACAAAAATCCAGTTTAGCAGATTTGCCTTCTGGCAGAGTTCCCAAATCGTACAGCTTTACGATAAGTTTTGTCATATAGGGTTGCATTTTTTTCTTGAGGCCCCCAGTCCTGGATTTTTGTGATTGTGTAACAATCTGTGTTTTCACTTGTTAAAAAAAAAATCACTGGCCCTCAGAAATGCAAACAAAACAGTGAAAATATGAAATTGCTGTCTTCAAGAAAATCCTTCTACAGCGTTTCCTGATTTCTAGATTTCCTGTGGGGTAAATCAGTGAATAGTTCAGGGAACAATCTTCATGAGCCTTTGACTCAGCAACACTTGATGGATTTGCAAAGCTACAGAATTTGAGGAGAAAAATTATTACCTCATTTCATGAGTCTCTCTTTTACTTTCTCAGCTTAATGCTTGCCTGTCTTAGGGTCTGGATGAGAGAGCTGAAGGCAGTTTCACATTCAGGATCTCATTGCTGCAATGTGTGGATTTCTTTAAACAAAACTATCAGTGAAGGCTTGCTGGGTTTGATAGTGTGCCTATTATTCTTAAATATTACAGAAGCTTGTTTGAAAACTAAAATAAGTTTTTTGCCAAAATGTCACAGACTGCCTTTAAATAAAAAAGGAAAGCAAGAGCATAGGGAGTGTTACAAGTTTGAACTGGTATTCCCAGACCTTTCAAACAGCTCTATTTCTTCTTTTTTTATGGCAAAGAAACATCTAATTTTCGGTCTCCCAAACATTTCTGGATCTTTTTAAGGTAGCAACAGCACCGTGGCAATGACTCACATTATCACATTTAGATACATCTCGTTGTCATTGCTAATATAACACGCTTTACAATACTCTCCCAGACACATAAACACACACAGATATCTGTGCCTCGGCAAAGAAATAATACACTGTGAGAAAAATTTGGGTAAGGGGTTGGCTCTTTGCTGGCAGCTCGGCCGTGCTGCGCCAGGGTCGGAGGTGGCTGCCGGCCCCTGGCAGCCCCGCTCCCCACGGAGGGGCTGTTTGGAGCTGGGCAGGAGGGTGCTCGGCCAGAAATGCCGCTGGCTCGGAAGGGGCTGCCCAGGGGATTGAGGGGCTGCTCGGCAAAACCGAGCCGCTGGCGGGAGCCGGGTCCTCTCCTTAAACGGCTTTCCTGGAGGGGCGGGCAGGATGCAAGAGGCAGCAGGCATGCATGCCTGTCGCATCAAGCCTTGTCCTCCCTGTTTGACGCTGCTTTATGGTGTTGGCAGCCTTCCAGACTTGTTTTATTGCTTCTGTCTTAATTTCTCGCTGCAACCGGCCAGTTAAGTAACGGGGCACCTGACTAATGAACAGCCGTGTCTCCACGCTGCATCCTGGAAACTTCCATGTGGGTTTTAAAAATAGAGATGGGTTGAAGAGATTGATTTCTTTTTCCCTACAAAGGCCACCATGCCACTAGATTGCAAAATGATTGATCAAATGACCTTTTTTTTCCCACATACTGCCCTTCCCAGAAACCTGTCATTTCAACACACTACARACTCTTCTGATGAAGTCAAATAGCCATGCAATGGATGAAATGCAAATGCTGGAAACCTGAAATTTGTGCTACCTTTTGTGATATGACCCACAAAATGAAGGGCTGGATCTAAACACATAGTGTCTCTCTAGCTGCCCCATCTTCAACAGCTGTGGGAGCCTGTTGTGTGCGAAGGCTCTGATGTTTAGAGGAAAGCCTATTTCCCCTTCCACAGAGAGCTAGACCACAAAGAGTATGTATAAATATATATAAATATACATATAAAAATATATGAATATATACATATGTATAGTAGAGGAGTCCRTCCCACGGTCCCTTGGGCAAAATTCAGTCCTGGGAAAATGCCCTTCTCTTTCTTTCTGTATAGGGCTGGTGTTCCCTGCAAGGGGAAAAACCCTCAGGTGCCTGCACACACGTGAACAGAGACCACAAGGGACATCCTCCTCACGGAAGGGCATCACGGGGGACTTGGACTTGGAAATCTCAGGCATCTACATGCTTGCTGACAGATGCAGAAGCAATGCACTTCAAAGCCTTTGCCCTGACCCCCTTGCAGCAGCCCTCTTGCACCAAACACTGTGCTCCCAGAAAGGGAAGGGCAATGGAGACTTAATCCTGCCTCAGGCAGCATTGAAGGCCTCAGTCACTCATGGAAAAGTGTGTTAACTCAAGGAAAGATGTTTGTAGAAGAGAGGGGCTCCTCAGCAGCTCTCTGCAGCGTCCCAAACACAGGCACGTGAGGGCTGCGGCGAAATCTGCCCCGTCCTCCTTGCATCAGCCAGCCTTCTCATGCGTGAGCTTTCCACCCACCTCTTCCCCTCCCGCGTCCTAGCAGGATGTRGTGGAGGGCACCTGATCCAGGAACAAATCCCCGTGTCTTTTTTCCCTTTGGGAGTGCAGCGCAGTGGAGTTCAGTTATTAATGAGACAGTCCTGAAGGACACTTTAAAATAAATTAAGAGGGCTGTTCCGCTCCTACAGTTGATTGCAGGCATGTCTTTTTTTCAGAGAGTGGAAAAACACTTGGAAAAAATTGTCTAATTTTCCCCTTTTGCCAGATCAGGCCTCTGCGTAATAACAAAAACATGGTGCTTAATGCTCAGTGCTCTCTTTGGGACACTGAGGCTAAGCGAAAGTATGTAAATCTATGGGAGGCCTGAGGTCAGAGCGCAGCTGTCCTGACATGCTATCCTCCCCATTTTACGGCCCCCCTGCCTCCCTTTTAAAGCCTTAGCATCTTAAATGCAGGAGACATGCAGATCGGGAGGTAAGCCCTTTGGGGAACTAAAGCAGCGCAGAATCCTGCGGGTCACCAGTTAAGCATTTCAGCCTAGAGCAGATCTCTCGTAAGCCACTTTTTGGAGATAAGCTTATCTAGACCTGACAGCTGAATTTAACCCTGAACTTTTGATCTCGATTTTTAGCCTCTGCAAGTCTATACATTTCCTTGAAATTATGCACACCAGATTTCAGCTCCCCCACTACAATGGCTCAGCCATTCCCTTAAAAGGGACCTGCACAGTTGTGCATGACAACATCATCCAGTAATGCCCTTGGTTTCACAGCCAGCCCTGGAAGTCAGACAGGCCCCCAGCCGTGGAAAGCCTTCGATTAATGACAGTGGGGCTCCGGCATGAGAGGGGACGGGATTTTACAGTTCCAACGATAACACATTTGAATGTAATATTGTACAGGAGTGGATTATAACCCCAGCACTTTGCTATGCAGGCTTTTGGAAATTTGTTTTCAGTACATAGAAACAGCTAGAAATGCTCTTTCCCGCTGCATGAAAAATRCACTTGGTAATAGTCTTTCTATTGCTGGACAAGCTCACTGCATTTGTGCTGTCAGCACTATGACATACTAGCCAGGAAGGGTTTTGCTAATCAGTTTTTCTAGCATCAAATCAGCGTCTGCTATATATGATCAAGGAAATTGAGGAATCTCAATGTTTTTGCAATATTGCTTAGTTGGCCATGAAATATGGGTGGTTCTGTGAGGAATGGCTTATTTCTCCCTCACTAAGATAAAGCAACTTTGGCTAACGATGAAACATTGCTGCATGATGAAGCCAGCTAATAGCAGCACTCTGATGAGAGCAGATAAACAGCCGTACCCCAGCAGAAGGGAAGGGATGCATAAACAGCTTCTCAAATAAGGCATTATTAATATGCTTGAACTACAGAGGGCAGAAGGAATTTCTTTTCTCCTCTTTCACTCCGAAAGCAATATTCATAAAATATCTAGGTTCCCAAGTTTATCCAAGAAATTAAATTATTAGAAATTTAACTGGATGTTTTCTGGCTTAATTTTTGTTCAGCTAGCATAGATGACTGGTCTTCTGGGGCAACACGGCTGTCTGGAAGTGGCCTGAATAACCCACCATACTGGACAAGGAATGGGTAATAAGGAAGCATTTTAGCAGAGCTTAAGTCCCCCTTTTGGAAATGATTTGGGTCTCAAAGCGTGCGTTTCAGTCCTGACATTGATGTTTGAGCTGTGCAGGCATTCTGTCACTTTTGAAAACACACCTTCATGCAACTAAACAGGTCTTTAGCATTTCGCTGTTTAAGTCTGATATTTGCAGCAGCAACAAAAAGCTCCTGGGGCCAGTGCAAAATGGCACAACTTTGTGGAGTCTGCTGAGATGAAGGGACTTCAGTGGCCAAGGGGCAGCTCCTTCACCCCCAAGGAAGGGCCGGCATCCACACCTTTTCCCAGTGTGCCTGCCCCCCAGCCCACCTCCCGAATGCGGGCGCCCAGCTCGCAGGCGGCGCTGCCTCGCCGAGGTGGCTTCCCTGCTCCTGGTTTGGCAAGAGAGCCGTCGGTAGCAATGAGGACAGGATTTCCTTCCTTCCTCCCTCCCTTCCCACCTCAGCAGTAGCATTTTTAGCCCCCTTTCCAAGCCACCTGGCAGGGACACAGGACAGCTCCGCTCACAGGCAGCTCCTGCTGCCAGCACATCACCCCAGAAAGGAGGCATGAGGAGGGTAAGCGTCATCATAGGGCTGGACAAGGAAAGGGTGTCTCCAGCGCTGGCATTTCAGAGTTTAGGGACCCGACAATCTGGAGGGGCAGAGGCGGCCTTTTGTCGTCGGTGTTGTTGCCCTGCAGTGCATAAAACGCTCAGGCCAGCCACAGGCCCATCTGTTCAGATCCACACAGAAAATTGCAGACCTGTTCCTGGGACCAAAACACATAAGCCCGTTTTATGTAACAGTCCTGCTATATAAGCGGCAGTCAGGGATTTATGCTGTCTTTGAAGTAAATTGCATCCTGGTGCACTATAGCATGAAAGTTAAGATTTACCATTGCTGGGACACTGAAGACCCCAGTGGAAGCAGGAGAATAAATAGTGCCGCACTCTTCCCGCTGGCTTCAGCTGCCCAAACTGACTTCACAGGCCTTCCTCGCCTCCTTCGCCTCCGCTTCGACTCGCAGCGTATCAGGGAAGCAAACTGGTCACAYCTGCATCCGGCTGGGGAGGAACAAATGTGCTGGCTAGGCAGCGAGGAGCTTTTTGAGGGAGGATACCTCAAAGTAAAATGAAAGGCTAGCCATCAAAGGTAGTAAACAGACCAGCAGATGAAAGAGATTCTTTGCTTAGCTTTGGTAAGACTACTAGGTATTAAAAAGAAAGGGGCGGGGGGAAGGTGCAAGAAAACTGGGGTGCCCAGAGAAGCGCATTGTTCCCCCTGCCCTTTTCCTTTGCTCATCCTCCGCCATCAGCAGAGGGGAGGGATCAGTGCACCCCCATGCTGCGACCAGCCCTGTTTGTCTTGGCTCCTCAGGATGCTGCCGTTAGCAGGGCTTCAGTGTGCTGAGATGCTTCATCATTAGCTGGAGGTGCTTGGGCTGGCTGGAGAAGAAATGAACCATCCCCCCCAAAGAAACCCTCGCATTTCGTGGCCAGCTGAGCAAATATTTTGAAATATCCCAGCTCGGCAATTTCAGTGGTCAGATGGAACAAAGACGGAGCTGGTACAAAAGGGCCGAGTTCTTCTCTGGGCTCTCCAGCAACCCCACTGAACTCGGTAGCAGTAACCGGGGACCCAGTGTAGCACAGCATGGAAGCACGTGCATAAGTCCCATGGAAAATCCCTGCGGTTAACAGTTAATCATGTCCAGTTAATCATGACCAGAGGTGGACAAGTGTTCAACTGATTTGCTGAATCATGACATACAGGCAATTACCCTAAATCAGAGCAGTATCCTCCGTTCCCAACAGGCTCCTTTATGCTTTACAAACTCCTGAAGGGAAGGGAAAAAAAAACACAAGCAGCAGCACTGAAGTGTGGGGAGGCTGAAACAGCCAGGTGTTCTCCTGCCTCCTCCCTGGTGCTTCTCCAGCCTCATGAAAACTTCTCGGAGCTCTTTAAATCAAGGCTGCTGAGATTTACAGCTCTAGACCCTCCGGGCAGCTTGCTGAGTTTACTCTGGGTTTCTCCAGGCCAGCTGCACCAAGCCCCTGAGTAAAATGGGCAAGGTTTCACGAAGGCTGAGACTTACGGTCTGGACGGTGTTTGGCTTCCCTCCTTCTTTCTGAATGCAAATACGTGTCTTCCCCTCTTCTGAGCATCGCCACCCCCTTCTAGCACACTCTGCCGAAGAAAAGGCATATTCCCACCCCCTCACTGCCTCAGTGAGAGGTTTCGTGGGGATGGGATGCTATATCGGGAGAGAGGGATTAACATCTGGGCAAAGGAAAATGGGAGTCCCTCCTGTTATGGTTAAACTGCCTTTATAACAGGCTCTCCTGTCGTAGGAACAGCTTTGGCATCCATTTAYAGGATTACAATACTATCGCACATTAAGACGCAGGCTAAGCCCTATTTTTGCATGTGCACAGAGGAAAAGGCAAGGCAAGAGAAGGGCCTGCATATTCTTGTTTAGGAGCCAAAGATTAATGTGCTCAGCAAAGCAAAATTAACCCAAATACCATGATTATGCAGAAGAAAATTCCGCAGGAGAATGTCATTTCACCAGCGATATCCTGCCGTTTTCTGCCGGCAAGAGTTCGAGAGGTGGCATGGTAACAGAGTACATCAGGGCAAGCATTTGACTGGAAGCATTAAATACCTCAGAAAGGTGAATGGCCAAGGTCTTCCTGATAATTAAAATGTGTGCAGTCTTCATAGACCAAGGAAGGGACAGAGCTATTGTTTAAACAGGTAATTAGAGCTGTATTTTAAGCAAACTCAGGGCAGTAACGAGCTCTCTCAGACGGGGAGAGCAGCTCTTTTCCTCCTGGTGACGGCATGAATAACTATTTCCCTGCTGCCTGCTGCTGGGGGACAGCCACGGTGTTCCCAGCCCCACTCCCCAGTGACCGTGTCCATTGGGGAAAAAAAAAGAATTCCTATTTGATTTCACATTTTTCACTCCCTGTCTCTTTCCTTCTGCGTTTAGGTTCAAGAGAATTGGCTGAGCCACTTTTTTTATTACAGCAGCAGGGAGGGGAAAAAAAAAAGGGACCCAGCTGAGCCCCAGGGGAAGACAGGAAATCATGTGAGCCCTCGCGCGCGCGCTCTCTCTCTCTCTCTCTCTCTCTCTCTCTCTC
>NW_020449975.1:802656-923086 GCF_003343035.1 Apteryx rowi
GTTCATACCGCAGCAGGGAGGGGAAAAAAAAAAGGGACCCAGCTGAGCCCCAGGGGAAGACAGGAAATCATGTGAGCCCTCGCGCGCTCTCTCTCTCTCTCTCTCTCTCTCTCTCTCTCTCTCTCTCTCTCACACACACACACACACACACACACACACAGAGAGAGAGAGAGAGTCCTCACAGGAGCAGCGCAAGAGGCGCAATCTGGTGCAGCTGCTGTAGAAGTAAAATCAGCTGCCCCTCCCAAACCTCCCCCTTGAGCATCTCCTCGCCAGCACAGCCCGTGCATGGGAGTCCTGCCCATGCGCCAGGACTTTCCCCTTTTGGACAGCAAGGGATGCACGTTCTTCTTCCGCCAGGCTGAAACACCTCCTGGATTGAGGCTGCTGAGATTTACAGCTCTCGATGTATCCCGGGATGTCAGCGCTGGAGCCAGGCAAGGGGTGGCCAGACCCTCCACCCGGGGTGCGGAGGGAGCCCCAGAGCCATGCTGCCTCCTGGCTCTCCCTCCACTCTGGAGGCTGATCCCTTCCTTGCCTAGTCTCCCTTGCACCTCCTGATCAGGTTTCTGCGTGAGCTGCTGCAGGAGATGCAACTTCTCATTAACCCCCCTGTACACAAAAACAAAGCAAGCAAGCAGGCCCAAGGGAAGGCAAGGAGGTGCCTTCACACCATGAACATGGTCTTCCCTGAAAAATATTTGAGGGCTAGACACCAGTGATGAGGAAGCAGGGAAGTACAAGGAGCTGAGCTCCACTGCCGGCTTTAAAGCCCGCTTTATCTGAGGTGCTCTGACAGGTCAAAAAAAGCCAACACAAAAGAACAAAACACTTCAAACCCCAAAAGGCTTTGTGAGAAGCCCAAAAATCAGGCTTGGGGTTGCAGTGGGATGCGGGCACGTTGCTCCAGCAGGAAATAGCATGCGGTGAGGGCAACAGTCTCTGGAAAGCACAGGGCAGGTTGCACTCGGGAGCAGCCTATGGTTGTGTGCTGGCCACAGTGATATGCTTATGCTCCAGTTTGTTAACAACCTGGCTTCAGGASCAAAGGCCAGGGTTTTATAAAGCAAACTTAGGACTCTTGATCTCTCCTTCTACTATAGATAAAGTGGTGGTATTGCTCTGAAGTATAAGACCAGCTTATTTTGAACGTCTCTCACACCTCTGGGGTAGAGCTGGAAGACAAAGGGCAACACAATAAAAAAAGGACATCCTCACACCTTGTACAAGTCACCGAGCTCATTCACCCAAGAGTCACTTCTCTGATAGTCTGGGAGGGGTCTGACTGATTTCCCAAGGTAGATGTGTTTGCTTATATCTTTTCTTAAACATCTGGTTAACTTACCAGAGTGACTATACCTGCAACATGCAAAAATCTTCTGTCTTCTTTCAGAGTTAGAAAGGGTGGGAAAGAAAAGGAATGAGTATCTTACTGCTGTTTTTGGCTGCCCCCTAGCACTGCTTGAGCTTCAAAGCTCCTGGAGTCCTGTGACAATGTGAAGTCTCAGTGCTCTCTTGTCTTCTCTAGCCCTTCTGGTTGCAAGAAACTTTGAAAATGTTCATGACGGAGCAAAAGCAGGAAAAAAAACTCATCTGTAGGATTTTTTTAAGAGCGATTAAGATTAAATTTCCTATCTTCCTCGACTGCATGTGCTGAGCACTGCCGCCTGGCAGGGCTGCTGTTCAGGGCGCAGGCAGGACCCGCGGTGCTGGTGTGAGCTGCGGTGCTCTGGCTGCTTCCACGCCCAAGAAACCAGAGAGGCTGAGAGGCTAGCCCAGATCTGGAGGAAGTTCTCCCTGTTAACTTGCTGACTGAAACATCCCTTCAGGAGCTGTTTTGCAGCCAGGGCTGCTAGCGCATGTCAGAAGTTGTGAGCGTTTGCAGCCACCGAGTCGAGTGTCACCTGCGGACACGAAGCCTGCAGGGTGCTGGGCACTCAGCTTCAGGGGGAGCTGGTTTTCCTGGAGCTGGGATGGCACTGCTGGCGCATCTTGCACCTCTGCCCCAGCATGGCTGGGCAACCCTGCACTGGGCTTATCCCAAGAGAGAGGCAGACTTGGCAGGAAGGCGCAAAATACTTCCGGTCCCTGACCTCCACGGCGTGCTGACTTTTAAGCAGCTCAGAGCACAGGCAGAAGTACGGCGGCGCCCCAGTGAGTCATACTGCAAAACCTTTTTTTAAAACTCTCTTTTTTAAAGTAGGAGCACTGATCCATCAGTCAATTACTTGAAAAGCCGCTCTAATTTGGCACCCAATTGTTTCCCCAGCTGTTCCTGCGTCTGATCGCTGATGTCGGGCGTTCGAGCAGGACGCCCGTGAAAGGAAAAGAGCACAAGTGCTGAATAAAGAAGCCAGGAGAGGACTAGACTGGCTGTCTGAAGAGCCCTGCACATGTAGAAAAAAAAGAAAAAAGCACTAAAAATGTAGGCATTAAAAATATCTCAGGGTCACGGGTGATTGCCAGATAATAAAAATGATTTCAGGTGGCTGGGGCCTCTCCTGCCTGTGCAGCTGAAGCTGCTGTAATGGGAAGGACGGTTCTCACAGCGCAGAAGCAGCCTGCCATGGCTGGCCTGGGCACAGCAGCTTTCTGCAAGTGACAGTCATAGCAACCACTCCTCAATACCAAATGTGATGTGACATTTACAGTCTTTTTCAACCGTGTATTTCAAATCACTTCACAAAGGTTGCTTAATAGCACCGTCCCCCTCCTCTCCTCTTCTCCCTCCCGCCTATTTACTATACAGGGAAGAAAAATGAGTGACTTTCCCCAGATCACACAACAAGGCAGTGGCTGAGTCAGCAGAAGGATGCAAGTCCCCTGACCTCTGTTTCCTGTTCTTTAGCCCATTTCTTCCAAGAAATCCAAGAATAGGAACCGTACTGAGACATCTGTTTTTAAGTTGGTGAAGCATTTTGACTAAAAAAGCGGAGTCTTTATTTCAGCAAGGACCCCTGATTAAAACACTATTGCCTCTCAGACCCTGAAGACGTGTCTCTTCATCAAGTGGCTTTGGTGTAGCTCCACCTGAATATCTCTATGTGTCAGCAGGCCCTAATTCCTCTTTCACTCTTTTAAAGTAAGCATTTCTGCGCTCTCTCTCACACACACACGCATGCACATGTTCACACACACACACCTGCTTACACAGCGATACACACAAGCCTTCGCTGTCTGTGACTGTAGCTTACTCAGTCCCGCAAGAAAAGAAGGTTGTTTTGTCTGCCGAGACCAGTTCCCCGACGTGGTGCACCGTGTGGGAGCGTCAGTGATGACGCCTGCACTGCATAGGGGACAGCCAAGAAGGGGCAGGATTGAGCTGCTGGCGGAGGAAAGCCTGCTTTAGCCAGCCCTGCTGCCAGCAAACTGCTCGTCCAGCTATATTCTGCATTAGCCAGGCAGGGTCTCCACATAGTTGGAGGAGAGAGCAGACTCCGCTGTGCAGAGCACCTCAGCCGGGTTCCTGTTTGCTCTCTCGTCTCCACTGACTATGCAGAGAGCCTGGAAGACTGCCTCCAGGATAGGTAAACCCTTCTGTTTTATCTCCTATGGCCTTTTGAAGTTGGATCATACATGTCAAAAGTTGCAGTTAAGGGTAAAGCACAGGTGCATTTACTCTGGAGGAAGTCCACCCATGCTGTATGTAGTGCAGAGACACGTTTGCAAGGAGAGCCATGACAGGAAGGCAGAGACTGGGTATGGTATTCATGTCTTTTTCTAGTCCAGTTCTTGCGCTTATGCCTTCTCTGCAGTTTTTCAAGCATCTCCCCAAGATAAATAGCCTATCTTATCTCACATGGTGTTATTCTTCTTCTTGGAAGGAAAATTAGGTGAGGAGTTGCACACATGCACATACACAGTCACACATGCACATGTATACACACATGTGTGTGCACTACTGCTGCCTGTAGCAATGCACCAGGCACTCAGAAGTCATTCCCATGGGTGTGCTCCACCAGCTTGGACCTTTCCTCCTTACCCTGCCCAGACAGTCTCTGCTGAACAGGTTAGTGTCCCCCAGCCAGCAGACAACCGTTGTACCTGAGCTCTCTGGGAGCTCCAGGTGACGCTTTTGCAGTCCTGGGTTCAGGCCACTGTGTCTGCTGATGACAAGGCCTGAGATATGTGGCGTGGCTTGATTTCCTAGATGAGCTGACAGGAGGATTTACCTGATGTGCTCGTGGTAGCTCCTGTTTGAAGAGACTTGTGCTCTGTATTGGCTGGCCTCTCTTTCAGGCGGATGGCTCTCTGCCAGGTGGGAGGACATGAAGGTTCATGTCGCAGAGGCCAGGTCACTCTCCACCAGGACAAGCGGGAGATTCCTAGCCAGATGGAGCCAATAGAAAGCACTACTAGGTTGTTGGCCAACTTAGGATATGATGTTGGCTTCACAGGAAGCTACTTGGCTGCCTCTCTCTGAATCAAGATTCAGTGATGCCAGGAGACAAGCACAGCAGGGAAACTGAAAGCAAAAAATGGCAGAGTGGATGGCAACTCGACATTAATTCATTTTTACCATATGTCTGACTATTCATTACATTCCACCATTCTGTTCTACAAGACTCCTGGGGGTCTTCCATGCCATTTTGTGGTTAGTGGGGTTTTTTTTTTAGTTTGCACAACAAGGATTCCATGCTGCCCCTCCCAGGCTAATTGTTCGCAAAGTTCGGGGGTAGGCAAAACTCCGACCTGCACACAATTGCAACTGCAACCAGCATGCTTAGGCGCTCACCGACATTTCTCAGCAGATCCTGCCGTGCCAGATCACCTGGCATGGGGGAGCTGTCCACCTGGGAGTGCGCGCGTGCGGGTGACACCTGCTACAAATACGTTCTGGCACCTGCCAAGAGACCCCACTGAGAAGCAACAGTTTTTATGGATTTGCAAATTATTCTGTATTTCTCTGTGGTCTCCCTCTGGAGCATGTTCTTGGCGTGGGACCAAACCCTGGATCCATCAGAAAGCATGAGTCATCCTGGCACACAGCGGTTCTGCAGGGGAGAATCTCCCAGGCTGGGAAGCAAAGGACACAGCTTTTCCGTGTGGCTGTTTACAGCCACAGCAGCTGTTTCTCCTTGTATGTAGGTGGGCTGAATTAGCAGCCCCTGTGCTTGGATCCAGCTGGCCAGGCCCCTGTAAGCTGTCCCAGCTCTTGCCCTCCCTGCCATCACACACACCCAAGCAGCAGCAAGCTCCGAGCACGGCGGCCTGTGCTCTGCCCACTGCACCTCGTGGGCTGAACTTCTCACCAGAGTCTTCGCACAACCCTTTCTCCTTCAGGGTCCAAGCCCCTGAGAAACTCCTCACGGACCAGCCCTTAAGGAATTTCAGTGGGAATCAAAGAAGATCCTTTCTTTTCTCTCCATCAAACGTATCCTTTTCCTATATTTTTGTGCCTATTAATGATCAGACTGAAGCCCACACAGTGGAGCAGCTTTCATTTCTTCCCCCAAGGGGACACATAATCACAACCATCAGCATCACTCCACCTAAAGAACAGGGGAAACTGCCTTTACAGTTTTATTTTGTCCTTTAAATTAGAGCATCAAACTCCTCTCACATGAGACCTGTAGTTTCCCCATGTAATAACAACAATAAAAAATTGCTTCAGAGTGCTATTTTTCTTTTGAAAGTTACCGGATGGATGTACTTGTACACGGAGTCCTGTGGCCACCCATGGTTTCGATACAGTGGGAACTAGTAAAGCACAGGTACACACATTTCCCCAAGCACACTGGTGGTGCTCAAAATGTGTGCAATGTGAACAACCATGCACCCGCAACTATACCAAGGTAATCAAGACTGCCAACTTCCTTTGCCATCACAGAAAGCACACAGATCTGCTGGTTTTGACTCTCCCGGGACTTGGAGAAAAGCACCCAAGCAGCTGTGTGGGAGGAGGAAGACTCAGAGGCTGCGTGGGGAGATGGGACTCCCAGTCCTATGACTGCAGGCAGTTCAAAGCCCTAAACATGTATTTGAATGCCCGAGTGGATTACTGATGCTTCTGGTGTTTGTCCATCCCTAAGCCCACTTGGCAACCTGCTCCCGGAAGTCTTGTCATGTCCCCTTTCCACTCTGCTGAAGCATCTGATTCCTAATTGCTGTACTCCTTCATGGCCACTTTTCAAAACAGTCAGTGTTTTGCTTCAGAGCCTCTTTCATTTGAGATATCCGTTCAGTACCAAAGGAGGAATCAGGGCAGAGTTGCTGCAGTACTAAAAAAGCAGCACTGATTTCATATGCTCAGATGCAGTCTTCTGTGGGACTAGGACAATCTCCATAAAAGGGGGAAAAGGCTGCAGATATTTCCATTAGTTTATCCAGAGAGGCAAATTTCCTTTTGTGCCATGTTTGATTTTTGTGATATTGCCTCCATGTAGGAACAACTTTTTCTTTCGTGGGAGAGGAAGTATCCCAGTTGAACACTTAAGGAACCTGACTTTTTTTTTTTTTTCCCTTCATTCATTCGTCTTCCACACACTTCCTCCATGAGGCTCCATGCCTMACAACAACAGTCCTTTCAGTGGTGGACCAGAGGTACAAACTAGAAGCACTTCCTGCAAGAGTCAGGAAATCACTGCTGTTCCTTGAAGAGCTGTGAGGATCGCTGTTGCATGCAGCAAGGCAGAAATCTTCCCATCCCTCTCCTCCGTTGGTATGTGAATTACTGGTATGCCCAGGGAATGATCCAGCATTCCCTCTTTTCCAGTTTGCAAAATGTTCATGAGTAGACTGCAAACATTTCACATTTATTTTTTGAGCTTTTTCTTCTTAATTCCATATCTGAATCTGTATCTGTGTTTGTGTTGGCACTTTTCCTAAGGAACCTGAAATCATTATGTTGTTTTATTGGCTACTTGCTATAACCAGTTAACAATATGAATTAGCATGGAACAATCCCAAATTCACTTTTGGGAAAAACACCTAGTTCATCTATTTTTTCCCTGAGATTAAAAGTCATCAAATCACATACATAGCACACTATGTGTATATATGATATACGTATGTGTGTGATGCACATATACAGAATAGAAACCCAAGCAATCACAGATAAGAGCTTACTAGCATTAATTTGCTTCAAATCATTGTTCAGACTACTTCAGAGACCAACATGCATTCAGTGACCTTGCAGAATATGTAGTTCCTTGGCTGACATTGCATAGAAATCTCCTGAAATAAATGGTGACTAAATTCTTACCAAATAGACACGCAAAAAAGGTGGGTTAGAGAGGTACCCAGATGAAGCCAAATAACAACCAAGCAAGGAATATAGGAAAGATAATATCACTTACTGCTTCCTGTGGAGTGACCGTAGTAGGACTAATTAACAAGTGCATAAGTGAGCCTTCCACTAAAGGTCTGCTCCTGAGGAAGACTCCCATTTCTGGATGAGCTATTGAGGAACAGCCTTGAAGGCCGTCTGGGGATTTGGAGGGTGACACCACGGGTATGTGCAGTCAAAGCTCATGCCAGCACTTAGCAAGATGGAGACTTGCGGTCCCTGGGTGACTCCTCGCCAGCAGGGAGCAAAGCACCTAAGGGAGGGCCAAGAGGGTGGGATGCACAGTGACCAGTATGAGTCAGTGCTCAGGTAGGCTCTGCATTAAAAGTGTCTCTGCCAGTTCCTTGGAAACAACTGAGGGCTGAAAGCATCACAGAAATATAGCTGTTGCCAGCTGGAGGACCAATAGATGAGTCACAACTATCTTTAGCGCATGGGATTCAATTCAGATTGCAAATGCAAAGGCCTCCCTGGAAGTAAAGTACTTCCTGTGGTACCGAGCACCAGCATAAACACACAGCACAGCCTCGCACTGGCAAGCACCAGCCCCATGTTTGTAACTCTCTCTCCCTCTGAAAAGGGATAAGAGGTAAAGTAATATGAGGAATTCTCACTTGGACCTCTGGCAGCGAGGGGCTGTATCTGAGAATTGATCACTGTGTTTATAGAAGCCATTGAGCTTGCGACACCCTTGATCGCAACCCAAATCTGTCCACACTGCAGACTGCAAGGTAGCGTGGAGGATCCAGAGCAACCCGACATGCATCTACCTCTCCTCCCTGCCTCCCTTCCCCCAAACACGTGCACAGCACAGGAGCTGGAGTGCAGAGGGAGCTCCACGGTCTCCCTGGTGGTTTTGCATCAGCCCACCCTAATTTTGCCCTCCTTGGCATTGGTCTCAGAGGGACATTCGCAGGAGGGTGCCCTGTGTGAAAGCTGCTTTATAAGAGCTGGCTCAGGCAATGGTGGCCGTCTAGCTGCAGCAATACAGACCTCGGCACAGGCAAATTTTTCCTGTTTTTCTCTCCACAGAGGCAGGAGCACACAGCAGCTGGATGGACGAGCAGTGAGTGTAGCCCCTTGGAAAATCATGATGGGACTTGACATGGCTCCAGGATATGTGGCATGGGGCCCCGTTCAGAGGTGACTCTGAGTCCGATAAGAGATTATATGAATTGGTCTAGTGCACAGCCTCCCCTGACACCTTCAGCCTGGACAATAACTCATGCTACCTCGATCTCTAGGCAGGGAGTTTGTGTCCCTGACCCCTCGGCTGCTTCCAAGGCTTCCTTGCAAAACAGCAAAGGAAAGAAAGTCTTCAGAAGCAGGTTTCACTGGAAAATCTGTCCAGACTAAAGATTAAAAGACAGTCCCGTCCGTCTCTGCGGTAACCAGAACATAAAGGGGAATTGCTGGGAACGTGTTCTTGCTGCCGTACACTAAAAGTGAGTGCTGATGCACAAGCCCAAGCTGTATTTGGCTGGTTTAGGGTGCACTAAGGTATACGTTGTCTTGCCTATTAAGCTTTAGGATGTTTGCTAGCATGTGCTAGCTAACGGGCTGACCGCTTATTCAGGTCTCATAGCACATACTAGACTGGCTGACCGACGGGGTATATCTGCATGACGCTGCCCAGATAACTAAGGGAGCTCTGAGGGAGCTCCTACAGGTCCTGGCTGCCAGCTTGCCACAGCCGCACAGTGCCCTGCATGGCCAATCACCCTGCTGTGGAGTGGGGAACCAGCCCGGGGAGAGCTCTGTGCCACCGTGGCTGCGCTGCTACCTGGCTTAATTCATTTATAACCAGCCCCCTGTTGCTGCAGAGCACTGCCAGACTGCTGTGTAAACACAGCCTGAATGTGAAGAACTGAGAGCGGTGTGCACCGTCCCCCGACCGCACATCTACAGCTTTATTACAGTCAATCAACTTGCATGAGACTAAGCTATGAGCTGGGGCGCCACAGCACCTCATAAGCATCTTTGAATCTGGCTCCTACGGTATCACATTGAAAAAAACAGCGAGCTTTATTTAAAGATCTCAGAGCTCACAGGCACAGCAAGGAGAGAGCGTATAAGACTTTTGCCCAATACCTTGCTTCATGAATTACAGACTTCTGAGCCGGTTCATTCAGGTGGGGAAATCCAACAAATAACTCACGCCCAAGCGGTAAGAAGTTGGTTTAATAGTCTCAATGCCCGTAATGAAACACTACCATGGACCAGAGGTCCCAGATCTTACCTGCATATGCAGTTCCATGTTATAAAAAAACCCTTCTTTCTGATTCTACCCAGGTGTTTTGAGGTGTTTTTCTAAAGTCACAATAACAGTTTTTAATGACAGTAGAAACAAGAGTTGCAGAAGATCAACTGTGTAGCCGTCCAGCTACGTCTGTGGGCAAAGCCTGCCTGTAGTGCAGTGATTTTTAACTCCATGCTGAAGTCATCTGCATTTTTATGTTTGTTATTTTGCTTTTAAGTGGCAGTTTAGTAGTATCTGGAGGGCATTTGCTACTCTAATACTCAGCCTGAATGTGCATGAAAGGTAGGGCTTTAACAAGTGACCGAGCTCTTTTAGGAAAAAAAAAAATCCTACTCTGCTGCTATAGCTGCTACTCTCGTGAAGCTGGGGGAGGAAGACAGGGAAATCTGCACCTCTGATCTAGCTCTGCTCGATGAGGGAAGTGCTGAAACCCTCTCTGCGGCCAGGAAAGGGTTCAGCTGCAGAGCCGTGCTGACGCAGAGTCAGACTGCTGCAAGCTGCTGCCGCTGCCCATAGCTGCTAAAGGCAGAAGCACCAGTGCACAGGGGGTTAATAGTGAAGTTATAACTTCAGTTGTTAAAATTCATGAGGTGTAAAATACAAATTGCACGTGGTAGATGAGCTGTCTTTAAAGTTTATATATTACTTTTCCCCCCTCCGGTTCAAACTGCTGTTGGCACAAGCTAATTAAAGCTCACAAAAGGGGAAAGCGTATCCTTCACGGGGCACACATTACGCTGGGCRGTTCTGCCAGTGCCGTGTCGAGGCCGTGTTTATAGATGTTTGACTACAGGAAGCCAAGGGAAACCCATGTCGCACTCATGCATGAACAGTCACAGATCAGAATTAATAGTTTACTTTCATGCCTTCTTCTTTTCAACATTCTCAATTTTAAAGAGATGAAGTAGTGCCTTTGAAATTTATGCTCTTTTGTTTGATTATTCCCACAGCTCAATTCAAGTGATTTTTCTATGAAAAAAAAMCCAACAAAATACTTTTAAATAGTTCCCCAGGCAGTAAAGAGTTTTTTGACAATTAACTCCAAACTCATTTTTTATGTGCACCTTATGACTTGGCACACAAACACCTTCGAGAACCAAGCTTTTTGCATTTTTGATCACCCTGTTTCCTTTCTTCAATATCACCACTTATACCATGCTAGGGAGAGCGGGAGTAAGTGGGAAAAGAGCAGCTATTGACATCCGTACAGATATAACTGCCATTTAATTACCATTCTGATCGGTAAGGGTTCCTCCATGTCCTTGTCCATGTAATCTGACCCTGTATTCAATCCATGAGGGGATTTTACTTACATAATTCCTTATGCACCCAAGCAAGAATTAGGGATCAGAGACAGTACAGAAAAAAATATATAAATATCCGGARCAACTAGAATGAGCATCAGCTTAAGCATACGTGTCTGAAATGAACACAAACAATGACTGAAGATGGAATGGGTTGGAATAGGAACTTTAAATATTTATCTTAAATGCTCTTTCTTTGCATTTCTTGAAATCAGTTCTGCCTAGCAGGCCAACACTGTTGACTAATTCCAGCACAGGCAGCAAGAAGAAAAGGGGAAAAATAGTGTATGTATGTCATCTATTTCTGAGTCTGAGATGGTGCTTTTCATTTTTCTTTGTAGTCTCTGTGATCGGACTCTCTGACTTCTGGCTGAGCTGTAGGCGGTTTGCAGACGTCACACGTACAGATATAGATCTCAGAGCACCGTCATATGTACTGTATGTGTAGGAAGCACTTTTCAGCCGGGAGGGTTGAAACCTGGGCTATAGCCTGGCTAGAAGATGCTGGGTTTTGTACTGGGTGGGCAGCACAGGGCACGCAGATTTCCACTCCCAGAGTAACCCTGCTGACAGGGACCCACGCAGGGGCCGCTTGCGCTGGGATCCCTCCTAGCCACCAGCAAAAGCGGTRGGCCCCCGGAAAAGAGGCTGAAAGTAGGATGCTGTTACAGCTGGTTGAGCCTCAGCTGACAGAAAAGCCCTGGGGCTGTTGGCAATTGAACATAAATTAGAGCAGTTGTGAAGCTGCTTTAGTTTATACCTGGGCATCCGTCCAGCCCCAGCTGCCTTGGTGGCAGAGGAAGGTCTTAAAGCAGCCTGTCCTTCCTCACTCGCCTGGCCCAGCACCTCATGCACGCTGTCTGGTCTGATGGGTCTCCCCCTCCTCCATGCATATGACTTCTCCCTTGGCCGAAACTGGTCTGCTTGTGTGGTGGTAGCAAGCCACAAACAGGTTGTGCTGGTACTGAAATGGTTTTAGGAAGGCAGCAGCAGTCGCCTTGGTCTAAGCTACAGGGGACATCTTAAATAAGGCAGTATGGTTTGTGTGGTGTGAATTTGATAAGGGAGCTAAGGAAATTGTCCACGCAGCTACGGAAAAAAGTACTTGGTAATTTTGGGCAAGCCTCAGGGCTCGGGAGCTGGGCTTTGCGTGCCGTCTGAAACTCTGAACAGCTGTGCTGCCGGGCACATTAAGAAAGAATGAAATGGCTAAAATAATGCTACAACTCTGGCTAATCCCTCTGGAGCCCAGGGGAAGTCTGCGCCGAGGGCTCGCTTCCCGCTGCCTCCGTGCCCGCATCCTCCCTTGCTCCCCCCATGCAC
The DNA here is from genome assembly GCF_003343035.1 of Apteryx rowi. Taxonomy (NCBI): domain Eukaryota; kingdom Metazoa; phylum Chordata; class Aves; order Apterygiformes; family Apterygidae; genus Apteryx; species Apteryx rowi. The sequence continues at coordinate 814,832 of NW_020449975.1, forward strand.
AGCCCAATCCCCGCGGCGGCAGCTGCATGCCGGAGCACTCGTCACAGAGACGTGGCTCTGCCAGCGCCGTGTTCGACAGCAGTTTTCCAGTGCCGCTGCGGTGTGCGTTCCCCGCACGGTCTGCAAAGGGATTTTCTCGCGTGCCAGCTCCAGCCCTGCTCCCGCTGACCCCTTGCGTGGTCTGTGGCAGGACCATAGTGGGTAGCCGCGTCGGTGGTGAGTACAAACCGCCTTGAGAAATGGCTCCAAACCCAGCCAAAAGCCACAAGAAGACAACCCGGCCCGGCCCCTGGCCCCGCTGTGCCCCAGCGGGGCCCCTTGCAGCCGCCCCGCTGGCATCACAAGCCCCTCGCCGCGGGGGTGCGCCGTGCTGGGGACGTCTCAGTTGGGAGGCACATGCCAGGGCATTGCTCTAGCCCGGYGCAGCCCAGCTGTCACACCAGCTCACGCGGGCTGTTCCCAGGCAGACGTGAGCTATGACAGCTCTTCCCACTGCTTTTAGCCGCGTGTGAAGAGCCTGGCCGGGCTGCAGCCATGCTGGGGGCAGGGTGCCGCATCAGGGTTTCGCCTTCGCCCCCCTCCTCGGGGCTGCGTGGACATACAAAACTAAGTGAGACGAGTCTCGCCTTTTGTGACTAAATTGCATTAGACTTTTATACAATTCACTATGAATACAGTGAAGGATACAATCACCTTCATGTAAAACAAAGCCAATAAGCTATAATTTTCATCGGCTCACTTTTTACTGAGCTGTGACACAAATAATTCTAAAGCCATTTGCAACGAAAATGCTAGATACACACTCTTCCTGAACAACTCATGGCATAATGTGACCATGAATGCCAAAGGATGCATAAAGGGGCATCCTTGGTTACCTAAACCATGCATTTTTTCCGCTTCCCAGTTTCTCATGCCCGGCAGGCTCACACACTGCTCCTGCAGGAGGCTGAACTTCACTCTCATGAGGCCTGCGGCTCCAGCAGAACATGATGGAGGGGTGCTGCAAATACAGAAAAGCATAGAGGTATAAGTAACAGAAAAGAGGCATAAGTAATGGAGCAGGTACCCTTTGTTGGCACCTCCACTAGCCGCCCGCTCATGGGTAACCAGCTGCACACAGTGTAGCCATCCCAGACAGCAGCCAAACAGGGAAACAAGTGCTTTTTTTTTTTTTTTGGTGTTGTTGGGATTCAGCAAAAGCCATGTTGTTGTTTGTAGTCAAGCTTTTGTGTACAGTGCTGCTGTACACAGAGGGTCTGTAGGCAGTAACGCAGCACATGAAGATAGAGATAAAATCCTTTTCCAATAGTTGAGACTTTGCAATATGAAACAGATTCCCCACACTTCACGCTCCCCATGCTCCACCTCTTCAGAGAAGGTGGAAGTCTCACTGGTTTCTCCATTTAAAGGCATTTCTAGTGTTTCCCTCTGATCTAGTTTTCTTTCCCGTAATCAGTGAGACCCCAAGGTTTTTGTGGAAACCCAGCAATGGGCTTTTCTGCATCTCTAGGTACTCTGTTAGGTGGGGAAGTCCACCTCGCCCATTTACACTGAACATTCATTGAAGAAGGAGCAATTCCTTACAAAATTATGCACAACATCCAGAATAAGGAAGGCCTTTCTGATTCTGCCTGGAGCCTTGAAACACTATGGTTATATTAACTGTACATCAGAGACAGAGCATTACTTTACTCATTTCTTGGTAGTCATCTCGGCACTTTCGATAAACTCTGCACAGGATGATAGATCCAAGATCAAAACTTCCCCACACTGGATGGTGACAGCATCACCTGACACCAGCCAGCACTAACATATAAGCCAGTCTCCCTGGCCTCTGCCTCCATTCAAAAGTCTGGAATGGCTTTTTCATACAAAAAAACATTATTTGTTGAGCTAGCCAACATTAACAGTCTCTGGGGGTGTCTATGCTGCCAGTGCAGGCTGTGCCCAAGCCTGGCCCATCAGGCTGGTAGCTTGATAAAATTAGGAAGTTAGAGGGAAAAAAATTTATACAGCAGGAGCTATAGCCTCAAGGCTGTCTAGTTAATAGGTCAGAAAGGAAGACCTACTTTTCTGGTCGGAACAGTCTCCATTACTACTTCAGGAAAAGGCTGCAGTAGCTGTGCCTATGGAGCAGGAGGCAATGTGTGCGAGAAGCATTTCTGAGCTCTGGTGAGGTGGTGCAGGACTGCTGCATAAGGCAGAGTACAGCAAGCACAGGGTTTTGTGAAAGCAACCCCAGCTGCGCAGGCAGCAGGACCCAGTGTCTGCCAGGAGCAGCGAGCAGAAAAGGACGCCCAGCACGGTTGTTGCTCGCCGGAGTCAGCAATCACTGCCTCCCCAAAAGCATCCTTCACACATCCAGCACCAATAAGGCTGAGGACTCTCAGCACCAGGACTTAAGAGAAACAAGAGGCTATTAAACTACTAGCAGAGCCTGCGGGGAAAAAGTTTTGCTGGTTCAAGATACACAGAGGGATTTTAAAACTGAGGCTTAGGAATAAAAAGCAAAAAGAGGTTGCTCAGAGGCAGTGCCTTTCAAGAAACCTGCAATGTAGTGACCACCTGAAGTTAATCCAGGCAGAGTGGGTGGCAGGCATAAGGAATTACTTGATTGTGGGGGATGGCCCAGCCCCAGAATAAGGGATTTATTTGTGAGAAGGGCAGAAAAGGAGGGCTGGAAGAGTAAGCAACTTGATGGTGAGCCTTTTCACAGTGAGTGATTAACTGTGGTTTCTAATGAGCAGAGGGAGACTAAGACTGACTGCTTTTTTTTTTTAAAGCCATTTTGATAACATTGGCCCTGATGTAATAAGCTATTTGTTTGTGCCTACTGGCAGGGGTAGCAAGTCGCTGGTGAACATAATCCTCTCAGACTCAGCGCTGTCAGCTCGTTTAGATGTGTCTGAAGCAGCATGCAAAAGGGCCCCAACGACATCGCGACAGCCGTCCCGAATGCTTTTTAAGCGCCTCACGCTCTTTTGTGCTCTCTCCCTTTCCRCCCTCTCTTTACCCCTATTCTTCTCTTTCCCCGAGCCAGGGTGGGCTGCTTCCYAGCCACGGCCAGGGCGGGAGCTGGCGGCACGTCGCTGCTATTCAGCCCGGGCTGCCCCTGCTGGCCCGCGGCCGGGGATCCCCGCGTGACCTTAGACTCATGTCTCCCTGCCAGTTCACTGAGCTGCCCTCTCCAATAACTATCACTGCCAGAGCGTGCGCGCGCTCAAAAGCCGGCAGATTATTTACGCAGGGGTGCAAGGAGGGGGCCGAGCAAGGAGGAGCTGAAGGTGAGGAGGCAGATCAACCCGCCTGCCATCGATGTTTTAGGAGGCTTGCCCGCTCATTTGGGAGGAGGGGTGCTTCAGAGAACCTGTGTTTCTCTCGTAATTTTGATGAAGCCACACACTTTCTCAAAATAGCATGAAAGTATCCTGCAGCAGCACTATTAAATGCAACCTGAAGATCAGGCAGAAAAAAACTCAGGACCCCAAGAAACCCCGGTTAAGCCCTTTGAACCAGAAATGCAAAAGTCCTTTAAAACAACAGGTTCACAAATAAAAGCTACTTTCTTTCCAACTTTTTTGTAAACTCCAATTACTCCTTCTACCACCAAATCTTTTTTTTTTCATTATTATTTTTTCAAAGGTGCACAAGATCACACACAAAGTCAAAAATCCAAAAGTACCATCTTGTTTCCCAGCCTGCCAGAGCCATGACTGTCACCCCGTGTGTGTGTGTAGCCCTGCCTCGGAGGAGAGCTACTGGTGGGACAGAGGTGTCTAGCCTACATCAGCAGCACGCAGCCTGACCTCATTTATTTCGGGCCACAGATGACAGGGTAGTTCATGTTTTCACTGAAATGCTGATGTTGGATCATGGCAAAGGCTGGGTGGCTCTGGAGTGGGTGGACACTGGGAGTGACGGAAGATTATTTTTATTAGATGTTTTTATTAATTTTTATTTGCATTCCTGAAATTCCTTCTCACAGTAGTTTCTGCAGTTGTCGCCTTTGGGCTTGTGCCATCTCTGGGAGATGGGAGTTACAAAACTTGTAGAAGATGGAGGTGGTCTTATGACACTCAGTTTCCTTCTCTGAATTTGGTACCTGTGTTCCTTGTTGCAAAACAGAAAGTTGATGAGTTGTGTGCTTCTCAGAGCAGAATCTGATAAGGGCATGCCAAATATCCCATGCCATCATCTGTATAATTAAATATACAGTGTCTGATTTGTCTGACAACTTCACAACACACACACACACGCACACACACAGAGTCTTGGCCTCCGTCTCTGCAAAAAATTGCCCACAAGTTTTTCACTTGCTCCAGTTCTCTGAAAGTTCCTGTTATATTCCTTTCTTCTCCACAGGCTCCCCCTTTTTCCTTTGAGTTCCCCTACCCTTTGTTCCTTCCTGTCCTTTTGGGATTAAGGATCACTTCTTATGAGACTGCTTCCAGGCTCCTGGCCTGCAAGACCCCAGTGAAAAACAGTCACTCCAGGATGAACTGGCAAAAGCTGTGTATGCTGGACAGGAGGACTGGATCTGTCCCAYGGGCTTGAGCTGAGGAGGTAGGCAAGACAACGGGGGCCCACACAGTTTGCGCTCTTAAAGGCGGTTTTTGCTGCTGGTGTACAGGGTTTTGTCTAAAAAGTTGGTTTGGGTTTAGAGCTGTTTAATCCAGTCCATAGCCAGACAGAAAAGTGCAGCTGATGTTGTGCTGGGTGAGAAACCTCGCGGGGGAATTACTGACGTCACCGAACTCGAGCGGCGTGGATATAAATAGGCCTGCCCGACAGCTGCTAGGTCTCCACCCTTTTTTCCTTGCATGAACTTGTGGTTCCTGTTAAAGTTTCAGGATTATTTGAGGTCTAGCTGGAAAAGAACAGATGTTCTGCAAATGACACTGAAAACCCCTCGACTTGCTGAGACTCGGACCTGCCTGTGCCTCCCTGCATGCAAAAACTGACTAACGGGAAGGATTTGGAATAAGGACAGGCTTCCCTCTTGTGAAAAAAAAATGCCCCACAATAAACTCTCGTTAACAAAGTCCTGCTTATATGGTTATTTTTAAAGTTAGGCAGAAAAAAACAGGCTGAACTTATGTGTTTATCCATACAGTTGTGCAGAATAACACTGTAAAATAACAAGCCAGCTTGTTTCTCTGGTTGTGCTTCCCTTCCTTTCAGCAAAAAATCCCCACTTCAAAGGGAAAATGGAAGTCCCCTCCCCTCTTTCTCCATTATTTTTTCCCCTGAAAATGTTTTTTCTCCATGTTTCCAAAGCATTGCCCAATTAATTACTTCTAGACGGCATCTCACAGCACAGCTGAGCAATAATGAACAGATCCTTGTGGCTCACATGCTGGTGGCATTAAAAAATTACTTTTAATCAGCTGGGTGAGCACAGGAGCAAAGCCTATTGAACTCGTCCATAAGCAGAGAGCGGCAGAGCAGAGAGGGGCTCTTGCGTGTTCTGTCTGGCTTGTGGGAGGAGGCTTCTTCCAAGCAGGTCCCTGGAAAAGAAGTGGCAGAGAGCTACCTCATGCTTATTGCAGCCGATCATAGGTTGCTCATCAGGCAGGTGAAATGATTTGTAAAACATTACAGTTTTCTCCCTCTCCCACTCTCGCTTTTTTAAAGTCCCATTTTTCAACTTGAGCAATTCCCCTAAAAGTAATTTTCATACGTTCCCCCTCCTCCACCAGTGCAAGGAAAGGTGCAGCAAAACTTCAGCTCTACCTACAGAAAACACGAAGCAGAAGTCACTCTTGCCCTCCAGTGTCCCAATTCCTTTTTTGGGGGACAACCATTTAGGGACAAGCACTGTCCTTTAGTCTCAGTTTGTACAGCTTTAAACACAGAGATCCTTGACGTGCTTGCTATCTCCTACACAGTCTGACTAACAAGGAGTAATAACAATTCTCACTCCATCTTGTGCTCCTATTTCTAAACAGGATAGATACAGACTTCTGTGAAGCACACAGGTCTTTGTTCCTACATTCCCCTGAGATCCTTTAACATAGCCTTCCTTTACACTTCAAGTGCCTTTCCTCCTAACCAGAACCTGCCATCAGGAACCACCTCCCGTGTCTGTATATCTGTCTTGCTGTTGTTACAGAACTATTTTTTCTAATTACTTAACTATATATGGTGTACAAGGTATTGTAAGGCACAGTTTGCTAATATACTGACAGTTAGCAACATGCCTCACCAAGAAAATGCCTCAAAGCACTGTACAACTTCACTTACAGATTGCATCTTCCTTAATCTGTTCAGTGCAATAATATTTACTATACCAGGTTAGATAGGAATTCTATACATGGGGGGAATATTGTGAAAAAAGGTCCGTTTCTTTGATAAATTTTTGAAAATCAATAAATGTCGACCAGTGTTTTGGTTGAAGATGACCAGTTTGTGAAGACATTGTTACATTTTCCTACTCTCAGAATTTCAGTAAACTTTTCTTCAGAAAAAATTCCAGCCAGGTCTTCTGATCACCAGTGAATCGCTTGGCCCATACATCAAGCATTGCCTCCTCCAGGGTGGAATTCAGTGTGAGACATTATGCAAAATTAATTTGTCTCACATAGGTTGATTAAAAGCACTTCCTAGGGCTACATGCTGCTTCTGCCTTTCCCTTTTATAGATATGAGAAACACTTTAGGGAAAAAAAGGAAGAGAGAGGACCAACTTCCTCCAAAACTGATCACTACAAAGCAAATCTGTGACTTGGTGAGGGATTTGTACCGGTTACTGTTAAAGTTGATCTCCACCTGACAAATGATAGCTCTTCTGAAAGCCATAGCCATTTTACTCCAAGAACTGGCTGTGATCTTTCACTTGTTTCTTGAATTAGCTGTGGCGTGATAACACCAAACCTCGGACCTCCAGTTTGAGAAATTACTCGTGTTGTCTGCGAGTGTCACAATCACATTATCATCCATAAGTGGCAGTTCACATGAACTTCTTGGGACCCTTCTAGCTTGCCACGGCCCATCCTTCTGCTTTGACCATGCTTGATGCAATACTGGTAGTACAAATGTGGTTTGATTGGATTAGGGCCTTTATTTCTGTGAGGTCTGCCACTATTCACTGAGGTTTAATTAAATCTGTGACCTCCAGGTGGTCAGAGAATGTGTGCCAAGTCAGACAGATAGGAAAACATTCTGCAAAAGCTTTGGAGGTGGACAATGCTGTTTGAATCTTTCATGAKGCCAATACCAAAAAAAGTGTAACAGCACCATCAAGTATCATGACTTTGTTGAACCTTTGGGACAAAGGTTTGAGCTGGAAAGGTTCGGGAGTCTCGGTGAAGGCAAAGATTTCTCTTTTTCTCCCCTTCTGACTCTTACTCCTCAGTTGGTCCAGTTTCACTGGAGAAGCGAGACCCTTCCTAAGAGACTTTATGCTGTGGTAAAACCTGTAGAGCAATTGACACCAGAGAGCTTGGTGCTCCCTCTCCCTTCCTCCCACCTCAACTCTCAGATGCTGGCACATCCCTTCCCCATGTCAGTCCCCTCCCACACCCTCTCTGTTCTTGGGACTCCCCCTCTCCCGCCTGCCCCACACACGTGGCTGTTCTGACCTGCTCCAACACTTTGTGGAGGAAAAGAGGAGCGGCACAGGCCATTTGTAGGCCCCCTCCCAGCTGTCCTCATGCAGGAACGAAGAGGCCGTGCAGATTAGGCCTCCCTATTGCTGGAGGCGGAGGCTGGGAAAAGCAGCAGTACAGATAAATGTGCATAACAAAGTCTGCAAAGGAGTGGTGTGAAGCAGAGCATGAGACAAATCTTGTGGACTTCGTTGCCTCAGCCCTGAGTAATTTTGGTATCATTGGGTAGGGCATGCTTTTCAGATTGTAACACTCTGCTCTAATGCTCTAATTCTGTTGACCTTCACCACTTCAAACCCTTCTTGATGCCTGTGGGAGCATTGAGATGTTTGGCAGTGATACATTCCAGTCCACTACTTTGGAAAATAAGTATGTGGTCTTCATATCACAGTTGAAAGAAAACTTTTCATCTGGTTTCTAGGGAGCTGTTGGGTCGCCTGTTGCTCATGACAGCCTGATAGGGAGCCTTCTAGCAAGACAAATTTCACTAGGTGCAAAGATAGAACGGGGATGTTGCCTCCAGGGAGAAGGCAAGAAGCCTTTCCTTTCTGAGAAATATCTTTGAATGGAAAAGAGAAGACAAAGCAGATGTCTCTCAGGGAAGAAAGCAGGGAGATTGTGCCACTGTGTGTCTTAGCCTAAATGGGTAGAAGGGTTGTATGCAGAGATAGTATCTTTCATTAAACAAAGTCATACAGCTGGGAAAAACCTACCAGCTTTTGGGAAGACAAGCCCTTCTTCAGGTCTGAAATGGAAGCAACAATCTCCAAGATAAATATGGCTGAGCACAATTGCATTCAGACTATGGGTTCATGTTAATCTGTTGGACCATCTGAGAGAAATGATAGTTGGTGTCTGAGGCGGGGGAGGGAGAATATTAACAAGGTGATGGTGATAAGCCTGAAAGGAGGAAGCCTGTCTTTCATTCCTCTCCCTTTGCTTGTGGGCAGCCTCAGCCTGAAACAACAGCAGCACAAAAAGAATCTGTCATTTCAGATGCCCTTCCCTCATCCAGATGAATTAGATACCAGCTTTATCTCCACTTGCTTTTTCTCCCCCCACCAGCAGTCCCCCAGGCAAGAAGTGTTTGTGGCAGTTCAGAGACGCAGTGTGCCAGCTTGGCCTCCACAATGGGGCTCCCTCAGCGGCTTCATACCACAGGGCTTCATGGAGCACCTTGGCTTGCTGGACCCACCATCCTGGAGGGGCTGGCATCACACTGCTTCTTTTCTGAAATCTTTTTCCATTAAAACATGACCTTTAGGAGGTATAGGAGTAAAATAGACCATGTTTTTTCAGTAGTTTAGAAACTGGAGTTTCTTTGCAGACCAACCTTAGAAAGGGAGCAGATGCAAACATGAGCACCTCAGGGATGCAGGGCCAGATGGTCCTTCCTTGCACTGAGGAGGGACAGGGCTGCAATTCTCCCTGCCAGCCTGCAGGTCTCTCCCATGGCAGCTCACTGATGGGGAAGAGTGGAGGTTGCAGGGGTGGCCTTGTCTTCAATCCAAAGTAGCAATAGGCATTTAAGTTATTTCAGGAAAGGAACAAGTGAAGATGAGAAGATCTGTCCTGCTACACACATTAGCAAGGCAGTTAGTACCTAGACATAGTCGCGGTGGGGAGGGTAAGGGAGGAAGCAGAGAGACATCTAATGTGAAAGAAGGGTGCCATGATGATGGAGGAGGGAAGCAGAAGATGAAGAAACAGAAGAACAGTGCTGGGAAAACAAGGAATGACTGACAAAAGCAGGACAGAGGGGAACAGGAAAGAACAGAAAGAGAGTTATAAATGAGTGACAAATTGGGAAATGCTCTGTAGCTGGTGAAAGGAAGTTACAGGAAAGAGGACACACTATAGGGAGAGAAAGGAACCAAAGCAAAAGATAGGCTGTAAATATTGGAAGGGGGTGAGGGAAAGAGACCTAACCAATGATCCCACCAAAACAGGGCCATTGTCCTGTCTGTCAGAGAGGACATACTTTCTTTGACAAAACCAGTTCAGGGATCCAGAAGGAGCAGCTCAGTCACCTATAGTAAGGAAGAAGCATTTAAAACGCCATAAACATTTCTATTTTAAAATGAAAGGCAAGAGAACACTGGAAAGAAGTCCTGAGAGGCTCAGATTGAAGTATTTGTGAAAGGGGTGGGATGGGAGCATCAAGATGATCTTTTTCCAAACCCTAATAAATATGCTGAGGATAACACATCACACAAAACAGCAAAGGACACTGTGCAGTTTCAGAATGTTCTTTTATATTTGCAGACAGTACCTTTGCAGGCTTCTTTTTTCCAGCTATTTTAACCTGCTATAGAGTTACAGGGAGAGAACTTGGACAAGCGTCATCTTATCAGAAGACGTTTAGGATGTGTGCCTGTCGTTTAAGATGAATTAAAGCCTTGGAGATAGAATTGCCCACTGTCTCTGGGCTCACACTGAGGAAAATCTTAGCTTGTTTTTACCCCAGCAGTGTATGCTAGAGCCATTTTCTTGCTTGGATCTTCAAAAAAAATGGTCTTAACAGAGGAAAAATTTTAAAATAGACATGTTTTGGTTATTTTTGGTAATACGGGTGTCTCTTCTCAAGCTTTGGCTTTGTGTCTTTATTGGGTTGGAGGTTTTTTTAACTATGACCCTAAATCTTGCTGTCCTTACCTCTTAAATACAATAATCATACTTAATGTGGAGAAGGACATGCAGCAAATGGGCCTAGAGCTTTAAGATCTCTCTTCAAGGGCATTATCAATAGTCTCTTGGCAAAAGAGCTTATGCCTTTCCTTCTGTCTGATGGTGCCCAAGTGACTCTGTAGTTTAAGCAAATAGCTGAGCAAATGTATTTCTAGGCAATCATCCTCTAGACCATTCTCTGAGCACCAATGTCAGAGAAATACAATAAGTGCCCCACTGCTCAAAGGATCCAGTATATCCTCTGTTGTCCTCCAAAGCCTGCAGTTTGTAGGAAATGGCCAGTGCTATCAATTTGGTACCTGCCTTTTTCCCCGCTCTGTGTTGCCGAAGTATTCATGAGGAATCTTGGAGGATGCTGCTCAAGGCTTTTCGGATAAACGTGTTTATATACAGTAGGGAGCCTGCTACTGCAGAGCTGGTGCTCACACGCTCCCAGGTAAGCAGGGAATGCGTTTCCATGATTTCCATGACTTGCGATAGTGACAGTCAAACAGTGYGCTCTGTAGTTCACATTAGCAGCCAGTTTGGCTCTGGGTCATAAAAAGAAGGGTCTTGGTCCTCTCATCTACCATTCTGCCCAGTTTGCAAAGCACCTCACCTGAGTTGCCTGTGAGCTTGGTCTCCATTGCATCCAACAGGCATAGACAAAATTCATCGCCTTAGCAAGACAATTCAGTTAACTGAGATATTTTCCAGGGGCCATCAGTGCTGAGCTTGTAGATCTTCACCGTTTAATGGGCTGGCCGGCCATCAGCCTGTTTGCCAGCTGGGCCTCTGCATAGCTACCCTGCATCCACACCAGATGGCCAGATCCACAGCATGTGTGGTAGCTGCCAGCACCTTCCCCGTGAGCAGGAGATCAGATGGACCCTCGCATGTTGTCCTTCCTGGAACTGACTCACACTGGACACTTCAAGGTCAGGGACAGCTGAACAGAAATCATCCTCCTCCTAACCTTAGGGCTGTGGAGGGTATCATCTTTTCATCTGTTTGTCATGGTCTTTCCTCCACCAGCCTCCCTGTCTCAGGAGCTCTTCCCTGTCAAAAAGCAAGGTCTCTGTCACAAAGAGGGCTGGGCTGTATCGTCTGGCAGTGATTTGGGGGGAACGGAGCACGAGGAAGTTCTGGGGAGTTGTTTATGACAGAGCCTATCCCCTCTTCTTCCAGGTGCATATCAAGTACTGCTCCTGTCGTTGCATTTTACCAAGATTACCTTTTTGCCTGGCCAAGAAGCAACTGTGTCCAGGTGCATAGGAAATTACCTGGTCCCCAGGGAAAAGGAAAATTTATCTCCAATCAGCTGCTTCTCTCTGCACTGGGCAATCAGAGCGACTTTTGGGGAACACAGCACATGGTTTGGGACAGAATGGTTTGAGTTCCTTACCTGCACTGGCTGAATCCAAGCAAGGGGATTATTTTTATACTAATTCACAGTTTTGCTTTCTAGTTATAACCACTGATGTTGGAGGAGAAGACCTCATTTCTGGCTGCATTTCTTTTATGCACTTTACGGGCTCTTGCAGCCTGCAGTGGATATAGGAGAGGTTTTCTCCAATCTGTGAATTCCCTTTTTGAACTTAGTATCTCCCAGTTCACACGCTCTGGCAACCAGTCCTCGTACAAAACAAACAGCAATTGATTCATTTGCCTTGTTTGGGGGGCATTCATTCTCTTTATATATCTTAACATTAAAAGATGCTTAATAACAGCTGTGAGAGGGTCATCAGAACAGAGTGTGAGAGTCACCTCTGGTTACTGATGTTACAAGGATATAATCCTGTCACATAATCTATTAGCCTGTGTGAGAGTTAGGGTACCTGAGTCTATGGGGCAGATACAGGCTGCAATACCATTTTGTATGTGGCTTGTAGCCACACGTGTTTTTGTATCATAGTTACTGGATAACATTAAGGTGGATGTTAATATATCACTTCTCTGTGTTTTTTAAAGGTTTATTTGGCCCTCCGCAAGGAAGGGGCTCCCTGTTCCTGTCCTATGTTATGTAACAGGGCAGACAAGGTAACCTCTGCCTCAGTGCCCTTCTCATATTCCATACACAGAAAAGGAACATAATTCTCCCCACTGACCTACTTTACTGTCTTTCTTTTCCTGTTGTTATTTCTAATAAAGTTGGGAGGTTGCATTTTTCTTAACAACCAGCTGAAGTCTGAGGCTTTCGCTCAGCTTACTAAATCTTGAGGAACTAAATGGGATCTTCCTTGAGTAAAACCAAAATAAAAGCTAAGTAGGGTCTTTAGGATTTGCCTTATTTTTTCTTAATTCTCCTATGCCTGTCTGTCTTAGACCTCTCATCTCCCTCTCTATCTATCAAGTGTTGTAGGAACTTTCACATTCTTCCAACAACATGTCCAAGCAAAGAAGTCCAAGGAGACCAAACAAAGGCCTAAAAAGTCTAGTATTGTTCTCTCTTGACTGCTCTTGAGACCTCTCATAACTGTATCACTCATAGCTAATGTCTTGAGGCTAGAAATCTTGCAGTTAGCTATAGAAATGTGGTGAGCCAGCTTCTTCACCTCCTGCAAGATCAACCTGCCACCTTTAACTGAGGCAAGCTTTGGTAGCATGTCTTTTTGTTGCATTAGGGATCCTCCTCTTCATATTGCTTGGCGTTGTGCTAGCTGTTCCTGGTAGGAACGACTCCTGTAGAGGGAGAATGTTAAAAAGGGAATACTAATGTAGCTGTTCCTTGTCCTTAGCAAATCTGCCATACGCATAGTTCTCTATGGTGTGGTAGAAACTTTTCTTCTGAGAGGTGTGGTACTATATACTGGCATGAGTGACAGCCATCTTCAGGCTCTTACTGCTGATGAATAGAGGCAATGCCCCTCATGTAATGATAACTTACCTCTTGCCAGACTGGTGAAGAGGAGGCATGTGAAAAGCACCATCTTTTATAAGCAACTGCTCCTTTCAACTTCAATGACACGTTGCATCCATCCTTGAGTTCTTCCAAAAATTCCCTCCTGGGACTTTGCTTTCCCTGTAACTTGGAGTGACATGTATCGGCAAGAAGTATGATGAGGGTCTGGCTCAGCCTCTGTTCTGCCATGCATAAATGAAAAGGCTGGGGGAGGGGTAGAGAAAGGAGAGGGATGTGGCAGAGTAAATAAATTGCACCCTGTGCGTATTATGCCAGCGAGGCTCCAGAGTGGTTCTACGGGCTTTTGTAAATGGGAATTCATATCCTTGATCGTTCAGGGCAGTGCTGTCAAACAGTGTTGCTAGGCTTGTGCCTCATCCAGAGGTCTCAAATATTTCCCAAGTCACCCCACTTCAATTTACTTTCATGAAATGATTTTTCCCTTTTGGGGAGGGGGAAAAATGCAGAAAAGCAAACCCAGAAAGCACATCCGAAAGCCCATTCAAGCGACTTTCTGGAGGAGGGGGCAGAGAGGCAGCAGGTAAGTGGGAAGGGACTGGAGGCAGGCAGAGTACAACAGGGGCTTTTGCAATGCAGGAATTCAGGATCCCCCCCGTCCCCCCTCCCCATGCCCTTGTTTGAATTTAGCACGCGTTCTCCTATGGCGTCGTAATTACAAAGATTACCAAATGAATCTTTTGCTTCTGTACACACCGGGCATTCAGTGGAGCTCTAATAGTTGTCATTAAGTTTTCAGGGAGGTGGGAGAAGATAGATTGAATGCATGCACTTCAGCGCTGCGCAGAGCCCATTGATGGCTGCTGAGTAATGATTTTTTTCTAATTGGTGGAGAGCAGCAGCCCTAATGGATGGAGCCTCTCTGTGCATTTACACTGTCTCCTCAATCAATAACCCTCGCTGTGCCTGGCACAGAGGAGTTCCTGAAAGCCCCTTTGTGATAATGGATTGCTGGAGGTTACACAAACCGCTGCCTCCCGCTGACTCAGCCCACTCGCAGGCACCTCGCACCTCCCCAGGGCCATGCCTTTCCCGCAGGGCTGCGCGGAGGATGCCCGCAGAGAGCCCTCTCACCTCTGCCGACTGCCCCTGTCCTGTGGCTACCGTTGCCCTGTAGGCTTTCCAGCTCCTGAAGTGTCTTTGTGGCCTTCAGAGCCCCTGTGGGTTTGGAGGAGTGGGGACGGCTCGCAGGCTTGTTGTTTGGCTTTGGCTTGGGAGCTTTGGCTGTTTATAGGAGGGTTGGGGGGGGGGTCCCTCTCCCCTTCTAAAGAGAAGCCCACAGGTCTGACCTTGAGTCCTTACTGAGGCTGAAATCAGTGAGAGGTCGGGCCGTGACAAGCAGGGCTCTCGATTTGGCCCAGGCTGTACAGACTGTGCCACGTGAGCCCAGCCCAGGGAGAGTGAACCTCAACCAGCTAAAAACCATCTTCCTGCACCACACATGCACAGGGTGTTTATGTTGTGGCTCTCAGCATCCCCCTATTTTCTGCTTTCCTTTTTGAGGGATAAGCAACTAAGAGTTGCAAGATAGCTCTTGAAATTCAGCCTCACTGCTGCATTTTCCAGGAGACAGACAGGCCTTACAGATCAGGGGGCAGACATGATAAAAAGGACACTAAAAAAGATCTTAAAAGGGAGGCTTCAACAGTGTGTCATCTTGGTCTTCCTCCTCCCCACACAGGAGAACCTTTTACTGACAAAAAGGGAATTTCCACGGTTTGACAAGATTTACAGATGGCTGGGGACTGGGTTTCTTCACATAGGCCATATCTTGGAGGACAGTGTCCTTGCAGCACATTGCGGAGTACATCAGAGTGCCAGGGCATTGCCACTGTAGGTTAGAGCCCTCCAGGAAAGGTGCCCGCTGCTGGACCCTTTCAGAAGTGACCCCACAACTCACAGAGCCCAGGTGCCCTCTGTACTGTCTGCTCTTGTTGACTTGCTTGAGAGGTTTTTGAGTTTCATTGTGTGCCTAGGCTTTACTCAGCTGCACAACTCAGGCTATAGTCAGCCACAGCTTCCAGAAGGGATATTAATGTGGGAAGGGAAGGGAGGGCTTGGGCTTGCCCTGCTGGCATGGCTCAGTGTGGTCAATCCAGTTGCAAATTCAGGCAGTCTAGATATCCTCCAGCACTGCAGCACTTGGCATCTTCAGCTACCCTCTCCAGCGGCTGGGGTCCTCAGAGCTTGTAATGATCTCAGCCTGAATCTGAGTTTGAGGTCTGTCCCCAGCTTGCCATGGTTTAAAGCTGAAAACACAGAAAGATAAGACACAAGAGCTGTTTTTGCACACTGGTGGGGAGGATCTGGCCTCAAAGCCTCAGACTGAGCCCAGGGCCTAGACCCTGGCTAATGGAGTGGCTGTTTGCGGCGGGAGAGCATCCCACAGGATGGAGGTCAGCAGAGGCTGCTGAGTGCACACCCTAGGTTCAGCTGAAGATAAAGCAGATAAAAGGGCTGTAGAAGAAGAAATATTTTGTCTTGGTTCTTGCTGCAGCAAGGGAACAACTGCTGAACTGTTCGGGGAGATGGAAGTCTGATTCATCCTTGCTGTCACTCCTGACTCTCTGAGTGCGTTGAGTGATTTTCTCTCCCTYGCACAGGGGAAATCAGTCATACCTGGACTAGTTTCTCACTAAGAAGGAACGTCAGCAGGGCAGGGAGGTGGATGGCTTTGATCCTCTGTATTTCGGCAGTCTTTCTCTCTGGGATGGACAGAGGTCTGGGCTAGGGGAAGGCAAAGACTCACAAAATCTTTGTCCACCCTGATGTGCCAAAGCCCATGGAGCACAACTCTCCCACCCAGGCTTCCTGAGATTGTCGTGTCCCAGGGTAAACTGGTCCTTCCCAGGGGACTGGGGCTGCTCTCTGCCTGTGCCAGGGGTAACCCATGTCCCCAGGTAACAGAACACACACCGGGGTGGCAGAAACATGCCTCGACCACGCACGCAGGCAGTTTGCYAGCAGGCAGGAAGAAGAAAAGGAAAGAAGGAAGAAGGGTCAAGGGAGGCCCTCACGCAGAGCAGCCAGGATGGAGGGTCTTGGGAGAAAAGCAAAATAACTAGGGACATGAGGCAGAAACTGGGACCACAGCAGAGGACAACATGCTTTCCACCTCCATTGCCACCTGGTGAATGGGAACAGTTCCCCCTGTCATCAGCAGGCAGGGACTGGCTGACTGGAGCCTRGGGACTGTGAGATAAGCCAAGGGAAGCTTACACAAAGTTTGACTGGAAAATGGAGGGGCAAGGGGCAGGGAAAGGGATTTTTTTTTTAATCATTTATGAAGATGTTTTAAAATGCTTTTATAAGGATTCTTACAACTTAGCCAAAGGACCTAGTCACTTCAGTAGTGTGATTTGTGCTGCAGAAGGGAGCTGTGCCTGGGGAAGGGGAASCAGAGCTGCAGACGGGCTTGAAGCCAAACCAGGGAAGACCTGGTGATGCTGGCAGGTCTGTCGAGGGGAGCCCTACCTATAGCATGAGAACTGCTGCAGGCGGTCGTGCTGCAGGATGGGCAACAGCGGGAGGGAGTACAGCGGCCAAGCTGAACCCACAGAGCCCCCAGCACATGCAGCTGCAGCTGTCCCTCCAGCTGCAGGGAGCTCACCAGAGCCACCGCTCACGGAGACAAGGAACAAGCACCCAGGACTGGCGCCAAAAGAGGAAAGCTATTAAGAAAATACAAGATGAGAAAAGGTCCTTAGCTGGCACAGAGGAGCAGCCAAAGCAATGGCAAAGGATGGGCATTTGGAGAGCAGAATTTGGCCCAGCTGTTGGCCCCTACCTGCCACTGTGGACAGTAGCAAAGAGAAAGGATCTGCCTCTTTCACTCTCTCTGTCATAGCTGTATTAACCCATCAGTGTTAGAGGAGCCAAAATAAATACACAGGTTTTCAGAGCAGAACTATGCTTCACCTATTGCACAACTGGTGCGCGGGTTAGAGCAGCTCATGTCTCTGTTTTCCTGCATTGCACTCTTTCAATGCAAGAAGCCCACCAGCCTATCTCAGAGGCAAGAGTCAGCACTGTGAATCAACGCAAGATGCTCTGTCTTGCTCAAGAAGATGAACTTTAATTCCTTGTTTATTTGCAGCCCTCCTTAATCTAGAAGAAATCACCTGCACTTAGAAGGCATAGTTTGCATGTTGATTTTTAAAAGCACAACATTTGCACCTACCTTTGTGATTTCTCCCCTGCCCTGACACCTCCTCAGGGACTCCAGACCTGTCCTCTGCAGCTTCTTTCCCTCACTTGGCTCTCAGTTTAGGAAAACAATGTCTGCTTTGGACTTTATCATCAGGCAAAAYTGTCAAACCAGGATTTTTCCAAACTATCCCTTAGAGCAAGCCCATATTCCCATAATTTCTGCAAAAGAGCTTACAATGACGTGAGGATAGACATTTCTATTATGGAAAAAAACAGGAGCTGTCTGAAAGAAAATTGCCACAAAGGAAAGGAGTGAGGGCTTAGCTTCTCTGACAACCAGAGTGATACAGCTTGCATGAGAATTTATTTCAGTGTGCTTCTTCAGCACACACCAGACTTTCCCAAGGGGCTGTTTCAGATCTCATTTCCTAACTTTCCTGATTGGAACTGAGGTTTGCCTTTACTTTGCTTTTTCCTTTCACACTGTCACTTGGGGTCCTGCTTGGTTTCTCACAACCTTCCCACCCTGTGTGCCTCACCTCTTCCCCAGCCTCCCTCCATAGCCCAAAGAGATAAGGAAATACTGAAAATATGTCAGTGACCACAGCTCTAGTGAACTTCAACTCATTTCTGCCCCTCTCAGCACTCCCCTTCTTAGAGGCATTATCCAGCCCATGGCTCTTTACAGCAGTCAAAAGCTCAATTTTTTTTTCCTAAAGCAAGTTCGGATTGTGGCTCAGGTTAAAGGCTCCTCAAGAAAAGCTCGCTCATACTTTCCACCTCTGGAAAAACCAGCTGAACTGGTTCCTCAAATGATCTCCAGTCTCCTAGATGATGGAGTTGGCTGGTCTTAAGAGGAGCCAAGGGATCATGGGTGAGTTTCAGATGCGCTCCCTCATCATGCGCAGTAACTTGCATGCCGACTAGTCCCATGGGCCAAAGAATAGCAGCATCTGAGGCTCACAGCAGCCTGAGCATCTGGGTCCTGGGGATTCTTCCTTCTTTCTCCCCACGGTATTTTAATTTGACACAGAAAAGGATCTCCCAAGCGCTGCTTCAGTTCAGTCTCTCTTTTTCAGGCTTTTCTTCATTTGACTTTGGGATACCACGTGTTTGGAGTAGGAATCCCTACATTTGATTACACATCTTGAGGCAGGAGACCAAAGTCGTATTTAATAAACCATTACCTTTGCCAAGAGCAGCAACATTAAATCCTGTGATATGGGTAGTCGCCGCAGTGGAGATAGCTCAAGCTGGTGTGCTGGCACGGTGACAGCAGATTCTCTCCCAGCTACCGCTGAGCCAGGTTCAAGAGCTTAAATACAGCTTCAAGCTCTGGCAGTGAGTCTCTGAGGCATGACATGCCCAGGCTTCCCAAGAGCTGCAAAGCTCCCTCACATCGATGCCTGCCACCCAATCTGCAAAGTGGTACTGCATCAGCTCCGGAGAGCAAGAGGGGGAAGAGCGAGAGAGATGTTCACTCAAACTGGCAGTTGCCTTTTGTTTCGCGATGGCAGCTGCCAGCAAGAGACAGGCAGGGCAAGGGAAAAACACACAAGAGCAACATGCTAGATGCAAAGCATATTACACGCTAAATTTAAAATAAAATAGCATGCATGAGGGGTAAATATTCAGCATAACACACGACAACTCCACCCTGCCAGTCTCCTTCCAGTTCCTAGGAGCTGCGGGACTGGATCTCCCTTGGCTGTGCTGTCTGTCCTGCAAAAAAAGTAAGGGGCGATACTTGAATTTTAGAGGCAAAGGAAGCCAGTGCCTGAATGCTGATTTTCTTAATCCAGTTGAGACAGGTGAAAGGGCAAAATTCCACTCCAGTGGAGAAGGGTCTGTGGATGATCCCGTTCAGCGGGCTCCTTGTTTCTCCCTCCACTCAGACTGCTTGCTTGCTTGCTTCCTCTTCTCCTAGGAGCATATTTCAGTAGATTTAATGCTTTTGGCAGAGCAACTGCTTCAGTGCCTGAATCCCCTCCCTCAGCAGCGCTGGCAGCTGTGACAGACGCTCCTTGCCTCCTCCACCTTGCTTGCCAGCCAGCACCAGCCCCAGCACAGCACCACCTCCCTCTGCGAGGGAAGTGCATTGCTATGGCAGATCTGCTCCATGATAGCTGTCAGGGCCTGGGTGATGCCAGGCAGGGTCCATGTCTGCAATAGTGAACATTCCTGGCCCTTCACCGCCCCATCTGTCACAGTGTCTTTACTCTGAAAGGCATGCCAGTAAGGGCGGCAACGTGTTTTGGTGCTGGCCTCTTGGTCTTTCCCTCCCTTTCTTGAGTGCAGAGTTTGTCAACAGGGTAAATCTGGCTCTGGGTTCCCTGGTGTCACAGCAGAAACGCTTTGGCCACGTGGCACTTGCTGGTCTGAATTTATTTTAGCGGTTCTGACAAGCCAACTTTGTACCAGCAGCTTCTTATGCCAGATCAGATATTGTTTATCCGCCCCACTTTAACTTTGTGCCATATCCAATATCGTCTCTCCGCACCAAGCTAGCTTTATGCCAGATCAGGTATTGCCTGTCCTCCCTCAGCCAGCATAAAGCATAAATTCCATGCCATGCACACAGGCTAATTCAACAGAAATGCGATCGCATGCCTGCACCTGATGCAGATCAGAGCCGCACTGCCAAGCGATCTGGTCGTGCACGGATCTGGTATTAATTATCCCGGGAGCACAGCCTCAGCACGCTCCGACAGCTGCTGGAGGCACCCCAGTGCACTGCAGCAGGGGCCGAGCACTGCCAGAGCACGCTCCAGATCCCACAGCCCCAGCCAGAAAAGGCAGAAGGACCTGGTGGCTGCAAAGATAAAGCTGGGACACTAGGGACCCACACAGGAGCTGTAAACCCCAAGAGTGTCAACACAGGGGGAAGGAGCAGGAAGAGGAGGGGAAAATTGCTCTTCTTACCTCAGGTTAAAATAGTGGTTAATAGAGGATAAGCTGAGTTTTACCGGAGGCTGAATTTAAGCTGCTAGCCCCATTTGAAAAAAGCCAGGTTACTGTCTTTTCCCTGCTGTGCCCACCTGCCAGAGCTAACTCAAGTTAGTCAAGCCACACTAGAAAACACCTTTCCTTTATTTACTTGCTCTGATCAGAGAGTGCAAACATACCTGAAGCAGGTCTGGGCTCTTTTATAATGCAAGGAAATGTTTCAGAAGTATCCAAGGAACCAGGATTTTTTTGAATGTGCAGTAGAGAAAGAAGCCTGTTGTGTGAAAGCAAAGCGACACTGAATGTGGCCATGGAGATAAAATGTTTTTTCAGCTCCTGCATCCGAGAGCAGCATTTCTCAAAGACAGCTTTTTTCTATTTCGTCTTCTTTCTGTTTATTTTAAACGAAGCCCTTTTTTACCTCTTTTTTTAGGTTTTAATCTTTGTATAAAACATATTCCATGACCCTCACAGAGGAAAAGAAATAAAGTTCTACATCTTTAAGTGCGCTTAGAAACACCCAATGATCAAAGTGAACACTGTATGAGCAGCAGTTGAGTTACTCCTATTATCATGCATTCCTGGGTTTGACAGATTGCATCATTCAGTGTGTTATGTATCAGTATTTGATACACTATGAATATTCACAGCGCATATTAAATTAACCAGGTGAGAAAACACAGGTTTGTTTTGCATGTTAACTCTGTGTTAACGCTGCCCCTAAGTGGTTAAGTTGGTTTATTGCAAGTTAATTAGTCCTCATTTCAGGCAGTTATTTATTTATATATGGAAGACTGTCATGGTTTTTTTTTTTTGTTTCAGCTTTGTGACTAGGCCTTGCTTCTCCTTCTAGTTTATGCTTGCATCCTCTTCTGTGTGGGTTTCATATAGCCGCAATGTTTACAGTCAACTCAGCCTGGAAAATATGCATACGGGGAAACATGGATGCCTATTACATGTTTATTACTCAGTTTAGGAGAGGCTGTGATCCTGTTAGCAGACTCCTCTCCCTCTGCTCATTTTAATTGGCATTTCAAGGGATGCTTGGGGAAGTTGATGAAGTTTGAAGTTACGATGGGTTGCTTTTTGCATCTTTGCTCCCAAATTAATTTGCCGCTTCGCAATGATTTCCTCAGCTGGCCACAGCCTGCCCTTTTCCAAGGTGCTCCAGTGTTTCTCCTCATCCTCCCGTCTTCCTGTGCAGATCAGCACTACACACCAAGACCCAGCCTTCCCCTCCACAGGCAGCTGGTGGCTGGTGGCACGGCAGGTAGCTGTGGGCATGCAGAGCAGCACACCCTGGGCTTGCCGTGGGGACGCCAGGCTCGCCAGTGGTCCTGCTTCTCGGTGCGTGCCCCTCCACCTGCCCCACAGGGATCTCCAGGTGCAGGGGGCGAGCAGCTGCATATGGCCCACTGTCTCTGCAAGTGCTTGCACTGAAAGATGTGGCTCTGCAAAACCTGGAACCAAATGATCGTGGAGTTTACTGACACGCTGGGCACCATAGTGCCTTTTAAAATCATCCACCATGGACCTCCTTGTCTTAGTTGCTTCCAGGCAGTGGTCAGGGAGCCTGGGATCATAATGCCCTTTCTGGGATCCATCTGCCCCCCACAGAGAGCATTAAGTAGGCAGCCACCATGACACTTCAAAGTCCACACAGATGACTTCCTCAGCTCCTCATTTTATTAGTGGCTTGAGTCCTTCAGGTTAAAGCAGACTTTCATTTCTGAAGTGCTTCCACTCCCTTTGGGATGGCAAGGTGCTGCAGATATGCACCTTGGTGCTGACCCTACCTCCTCCTCCTCCTCCTCCTCCTCCTCCTCAGAGGTCAGGGTCCAAACAGGCAATGTTAAGTCAGCCAAGGAGGACCAGTGCCTGGACATATCAAGCTTGCACCTCTGGAGACCTGGGTTCAAACTGACAGTCGAATCTCTAAGTGAGCGAAGCAAACCTGGTCAGTATTGCACTACGAGGTGCCTGCATGCCTGCACTGCATCGTGCAGCATAGCTGTCCATCCCTGCCCAGGCTATGTCTGCAGCGTGAGGAGAGGAAGATGAGGAAGAGCAGGGACAGTGCAGTTCAGGATACCTGGATATACTGGCAGCATCTCTCTTCTGATTAACCCTGTGGATTTGTTAGCTTCTTGTTTTCACAAGCTCAAAAATTCCTATCTAAGACGCCATAAAAATTGAACAGCAGTGAGTCTTCAGGAGGATCTCCAGGCTTTGGCACAGAGCACAGGCTGCTTTTCCTTCATGCCGCTGCAGCCCTTCACCTTGAAGGAGCGACGCTGTTCGTCTCCTATCCGCTTCGCTCAGGAGCGTGTGGACCGGAGGCTGGGGAGGCGTCTTGCTGCCTTGAGCTCCCCGCATCCGTATGCTGGGTCCTCACAGTGCATCCCCGTGCCGGGGCTCGGAGAGAGACGTCCAGCCCTGCCCGGCGGGGCTGGGGACGGCGCGGGGAGAGCGGGCGGGCGTCCTCCTTCGGCACGATGCCCTGCCGGAGCTGCTGAGGGTGGAGCGGGCTGCGCCGCGGCTCTGCGAGAGCGGGCGAACGGCTGCGTACACGCCGGCCTTGCGCAGCGCGGTTGGACAGGGCTGTTAAGGAGTCCGGAGGCTGGTCCGCCAAAGGAGAGGCGACGGGCAGCGTGAAATGAGCTCGGTCGCCTGAAAGAGGCTTCGGGAGGGCGTCGCGGGCTGCACGCTTGCAGGGTCCCTGCTTCCCTGCCACTTAAATCCTGCCTCTGCATCTCTTCAGCGCTACATTTTTAATCAGGGCTGGGAAAGCCTACCTAAAAGCTCAGGGACCACCTTAAATAACCCTAACMGAGCCTTCTTAAAATTCCTATTAAAATACAAACCCCACAGTCGCAACGGCAGGCTGGAGATCTGCCCAGTGGCCAAATAAATCAAAATACTTCAGAGATCCTGTTAGCAAGTGCCCATTAAAATCTGACAGCCGGCTAATACCAAAGGCAGCATGGATCTGGAAGTTAGGGACAGCATGATCCTTCCAGCGGAGCAAGGCCAGGTTATTTCCTGCCCTTTCGCAGCGGGATCCACTGCTCTTAAAACCATCCTCTTCCAAGGGGCTCGTCGCAGCCCCGCCTCGGGCAGTGTGGGAGCTGCCGGCCAGCCCCACGGCCAGCGCTGGCCACCCCCACCAGCCTCCACCAGGGACCTCCCTGCCTGGGGTCACGGCTGGGCTCAGAGCCCAGTGCCGGGCTTCAGGCAGGCATGAGAAATGGCCATTTATCTGGGTTCGCTGCCTTGATGATGGCTGCGGGCGTTTTCTTCGCTCTTATCTGTTTTCTTAAATAAATTAATAAATAAAAGGCAGAGAGGCCGGTGAAAGGACAACGAAAATGAGCAGATTTTGGTCTGGTAAGCAGTTTAAATCTGGACTGGCAAGCTGCATTTGTTCATTCATTAATTCAGTCATGTGCTCAGAAAACCCCAGCAGGACTCCCTTCCAGCGCAAAAACTTCCGACTGTGAAATAAACCCCGCGTAACCAGATTAACTATGAGGTATGTATCAGCCAGGTCGCAGGCATTAATTCAAGTACACTTTCTGTGCACCGCACATCGTCAGAGCCTGATTCCTGGTTCAGGTGTTGCTCACTGGCAGGCATAAACTTTCTGTAGTTTCCTGCCTTCCACCTCCCCCYGTGGTGCTTCTCCTTGCTCAATAAATAAAAAAATATTATTATATGTGCTGTCAGGGAATCTTGATTCAGCTGTTAATACCAACTTTATCAATATCTTGTCTTTCAGCCTCACATAATTCAAAAGTGGCTGAACGGTATTGTTCTGGCATTACAAAAATGAATCACTTTTGGGTTGAGACCAAGCATAGAAAATCTCATCTTAAAACTTCAACATTCGTAAATTCGGAATATATTTAGCGTGCAGAAACTAATGGGCAAGATAGAAATCTCTGCATAAGCTTAGTGCAGTCTTCCATCTAGCAAGTCTACACTATACTGAATCACTAGATGATTACTGTCTGTACGAATGACTTCAATTATAGTATTATTATGGTATTTATCATTTGATAAATGAAGCAGGTCAGTGGCCCCTTTGTGTCAGGTGCTGTACAAACATTCAGATGTGCTCAGACAAGATCGCGAGGGCTATCCATAAAGTCAATGGGACATGAGTGAGAAGCTCCAGACAAGGACCCCTTTCCATGAGCAGGCTGATCTATTATGTGGGAGCAAATGCTGTGGTCTGACTTGCCACTGAACAGCCGCTCCAAACTCCTAATTTTCTCATCGCTCTCCCTTATGGACTGAATGTAGAGGGACAGAGTCAAGGTTAAGTCTGTTCATACAGACATTAGCTATGAATGCATTTATTTTAAAAGTGGCAGGTGAGAGGGCTTGGATTGTTTGAGATTTTTTTTGAAAAAGACAAAATCTTGAGCTGTCCTGGCTTTCAAGCATTTTTATTATTATAGCAATCTAAAATATATTTTATGATGTAGTTGAGATTCAGGTATAGCCTATACTGCAATTTTGATTCTATTTCTTTATTTGCTACGGGGAATCTAATACACAATTATGTTAAATCTGCACTCACAAAGTGAGCTGGAATCATCCAACTGTTACTGAGTTGTCCTTTCTCTCCTCATGGAGACAAATGTTAAAACAAAACTCGGTCACTGTGTTCTCCGCTATGTGGAGAAGTTCAGGCTGCCAGGACCTTTGTCATACCTGCTCTGCAGATAAAAGACTCTACTTCCCATTTTTATCAGTCTGGCACCTTTCAGAGACATTAACTTTATTTTTTTCAGCAAATGCCTTTGCACACAGCATGTGTGTGTGTACCTGCTATCACTCTGAAGCATGGAAAAGACCACTTACTAACTGGCCCAATTAATCCCCAAGCCTTACTGAACTGGAATTTGGAAACTCAGTGTATTCTTTCAGTGTGGCCTGCATGTCCCACTTTTTAAATTGGATCTTTCCACACAAAGTCCTTGCCAAGTCATTATTTTTTTGGTGACATTTCGCCATTCAAGAGCCGTGACATAGATAGCAGGGATGAAAATATGCAAAAATGACTCCTGTCCCTTCTCTCATCTGGCCCTATTGGATGAGAAGGCTTCTAGTTTAGAGAATTTACATTCATCAGTGTTCTCCAGTGCTATTGATCAAGTTTTAGTCCAAATAATATCTGTGGATAAGTTTAGCTTGTTAGCAATGAATATATTTAGCTGACATTGATTTTGGAGCTACATGTTGCTGAATAAAAGCTGGTGCATTTGCTCCTGATCCATTGGATGTAATGCAAGAGCATGCTCAGATGCTGGCTGAGATGAGTCTCCAAGAAGCATGTGTTAACTTTGCTGTGAAGAAAGCAGTCTCATCCCACAGACTTTGGAGCGTATATGTGGCTTTCAGTTCTTCGACAACTATGAGCATCATCTTTTCTCACTGCTGAAATAACCTGCTTTCTATTTTTAGAAGACTTCAAGGGCCAGTGAAATCACCTCAAACCAACTTCATCATGTGAAAAAACAATTAACAATGTTACCAGGAGAGGAAAACTCCAGGTATTCATCCACAGGATCCTGCAGTCACAAACAGACCACAGGCACTTTTCCCACTGACAACAGCATTTAGAATTATACATTGTACAATGTTCTGTGTTGTATAATTTTAATTTATAAATCTTTATAAATTCCATGGGTGAGGGACACACAGTGGCTTTAGCTCTGGGATACATGCTTGATAAATGAAAAATAAAGGGCCTTCTGGTCTTAGAAATAGTTTCGTTCTTCCTGTGCTGAAGTCAAGTCATACTTCAAGCTTTTCTTTGCTCTTCATAGACGGAGCTTCTTCAGCTCCTCCTTCCAAAGCAGGTTTGACAGACTTCAAATCATTCTTCCAGATATTTTTAAACGTCTTCCAGTTTAGCAACAGCTTTTGTAAAGCAGGCAAAACCCTCCGTTGTCTGCCTTAGCTGCCTCCATTAACACTGTCCAGTGCAAGGCATGAGCTCCTGCTTGCATAATTCCCCACAGCCACCTACAGCCTCCTGCATTCATGTCATGGCTCTGCTCACCTTACAAATGGACATGGGAGTAATTTGCTCTCATTCACACCAGCAAAACTCCAGTGGAGCTGGTGGACTCGCAGCTTTTTTGAAGTCATAGCCCCTGTGTACCTCTCAGTGCTGTTCCTTTCAGAAATAGTCTCCCCATTCTAGAAATGTGACCAAATGCTTTCTTCCCCACTTCACTGTATCAAAACATACCCAGGCCAAGTTCACTTCACCAAGTGAGCCAGATGCTCTGTAGACCTTATGATATCTCTGTGTATTCTGCCAGCTGCAAATTGTGTCACGGTGACTTTTCCCTGACACGCAGGTCAAAGTCTAATAATTTCAGTACTGAGGTKGGTGCAAATAACAGCTGAATATGACTTTGTCCTGTAGGCAGATGAAAACCACAAGGTTGCTCTTTGCTATAATGGCGATGTGTCTCATGCAATTCATACCCATCAGCTCGGCTCTGAACGCTCTCTGGATTTCAATCCTTAGGTCCAAACACATCGATAGAGGTCTAGGTTGCAGCTTTCTTTATGACTCCTCTTTGGAATATGGCCTAAATGGTGGGCACTTCATGAGAACAGCCCATCGCGTACCATTTTTCATCATCCAAGTCGATTTTTGGAGTTCTCCACCAACAGCAGAGACCTTGAGTGTAATGGCTAGGATTTCTGATGGAGCATGATGCAAAACCAAACTCTCATTTCAGCTCAAACCCAAAGATCAGATTAACCCAGATCTGTGAATGTTGCTAACATCACACGGACAGCAGCAGTCATCCACACCCCCAGTCTTAAGAAAGGTGTGTGTCATTTCCTTGAAGGGTAGGTAGGGACAAATCGTATACAGTGCACACATAGAGTACCAGGTTTACTGTGACTGTGCAATGCCAGGAAATGCCACTGAGCCATTAGTGTACTTCAAAATCCATCATAAGCCACAGAATAGACACCAAATAATCTACATACTGGATCAGAGCAATGGAAAATGGGTATTTCAGTTGTTTATAGAGACTGAAACTAAAAAGACATACAACAAAACTGTTAGCCTAAGTTCATAATGCTGTGCTCTACCCATAAGGCATTACAATAATTCGAGATATGAAGAACTGGAAGAACTCCAGAGAATCTAGATAGACCTCATCTCATGATATATGGGTTTGCTTTTGAGAACTTCACTTAGGAGGTGAGAGAGATGGCCAGACATGTCCTGCAACCTAGGCTAATTGTACAAGACTATTACTTATTCCATTCAGTAAGTGTGCATCTGGTAGTGATGACTGCAAAGCCTGTAAGAAGGCTGATACTTCCTAGCAAGTGACATTTTTATGGTTAATAGAAACTGTCATAGAAACCACTTGGAGGGGGATATGTACAGGCTTGATTTCCAACTTAACAGTAAATCACTTCAGATTAGAATTAGATATCATGACAAAATCCCTCATCCTGTAAATTTCCAGAGTGCAAGCAGTAGTGGTTCTGGGAGAAACTGTGATAAAACTGGAAGAAAAGTTTCTCATTTGGTTTTTACATCTAGGATGTCTGAGATCGTGTTTGCTCTGTAAATGATACTGCAGTACAGATGTGCCTGCTCTTTCATTTCTTGCTATTGTATTAATAACAGGAAGGAGCCTTTCTTGTAGGCCAGGATTCCTTGGGCAAGAGACTGTACAAACATGGAAGAGAAAAACAGGCCTCATGCCAGAGACATCACAGCCAGCACCAAACCTATAGTGTCCAAAGAGTCTGAATCACCTCCTGGGACCTTGAAAATATGAATCAAATCCCAGGCATCTAGTGGGATGACCATCAGCCTGCTGAGATGAGGGCACAAGGGTAGATGCTGTGGGTGAGGTGAGCGTGTCCCTGCTTAATTATTCTTATTCCTGATTTGGGGGAGTGTGACAATGTGCTCCTTTCCCCTCCACTGATGTGCTCTCTCTCCCCCTCAACCTGACCTCCCTGTAAACAGCACGTGTGTAGGGGCTGGTTGAGCATGCGCCAACTACGGCCCGTCTAGCATGCAAATATGACTATGAGTCAATCATCTGCCCCCCATAAATAGGGGGCAGCCCAGAGCCCCTTGAGCTCTCCTGCATGGCAGCAGGCTGCACTGCAGAACCTCCCCTTGAGCAGGGACGCCTCTCAAGGTTACTCCTCGAGGTTGAGAGATCCCTTACCCGCGACAGATCCTCGGTAAGTTATTAATAGCATGCTGAACTTTTGCGAACTTTGCAAAACTTTGCTGAGTTATATCTCTGACTAATTGCACACATAATCCCTTAGACATAAACTGTTGACCAAGTCTGAGACTAGGACTGGATCCAGCCGCACCTAGGCTCCTCTCCGAAGGAGTTTAGAAAGCCGGGGGGTCCAGTCTGAACCTTGTGACTCAATGGGAGGGTTTCCTTCGCACACACTCCTTTAGATATGAACCGTTGACCAAGTCTGGGACTAGGACTGGATCCAGCTGCACCTAGGCTCCTCTCCGAAGGAGTTTAGAAAGCAAGGGGGTCCAGTCTGAACCTCGTGACTCAACGGGAGGGTCTCCATTGCACACGCATCTGACCCTGTCCTTCATGCAGTAAATAACTGAGTGAACCTTGCCAATCGAACCTCATTAAATCGTTCTTATTTACGATTGAACTTTGTTAAGTCACTGTCTTATTGCAATAAACGTAGTGCTGCTTCCCTCTTACGAGTGAAGTGCATCACTCCGTTCGTGACAGGGAGCTGCAGAATTCTGCAACTTCTGCAACACTGGTCTCCTGTCAAATGCCCTAATAACCTCGTGGTAGATCTGTGGTGACAGTAATGGTCAAAGGACATAGGTAAGATAAAGTCTGTGTATAGAGACAGTATCTTTTATTAGACCAACTGAATATAGATGGGGAAACTAGACAAGCTTCTGGGCACAGAAGTCCTCCTCAAGTCTCTAAAAGCCGCTTTTTAAAATGCTGCCAGAGAAGAAACAATCAGTGCAAATGACCAATATTCTCCCGGATATTAGACCTTAGTTTTGCCCTTCCAGCTGAGGATTGAGTCAGGGTCGGTTTTGCACCATCCATCTTTCCAAGGAGCCTGTCTGCTTTGCCCATTGCCTCCAGAGGGAGGCTGGGCACTCACAGAGCCCAGGAGTGGTGCCATGGGTCTCCATTCCTCCCACCGGCTATTTAGGTATTGGCCTCTCTGACATTGCCCTCCTGTCTGGCCCAGTGTGAGTCCTTATCCTTTTTACACCTCCCTCATGACATAGCAATAAGAGTTTCCTTCTCCCCAGCTTTAACTTTTTCATGAAGATGGAAAAGCTCCACAGGGCCATGGGACAGCTCCCAGGAGGTGTCTGTACAGTGCTCAACACGGGACAGCGGGGCCACTGTCCTCAGTCCTCACTCTTGTAATAGTAATATCACTCTGGCATCCAAGAAACAGGGCAATTTCACCAGGGAAAACCAAATTCTCCACAGTCAGAAGAAAGCCCCATGAGAAAATCTGGTTTGAAACCAGTGGATGATAGAAACCCAGGCATGACAATGTTTGGGGTGGAGCATAGCCATGAGGTCAAATTATACCAGCCTGCCCGGGGGATGCCTTGCAGTCCTACTAGGAGCCACCCACAGCTGAGGGACATTGCCCAGCTGCTCCTCTTTGAGCTGGGCTCCGCTTCCAGCGGAGAGAACAAATAACCGCTTCAACAGGAGTGACATTATACTGTAAAACGTCTTTCTGCAGCCCTCGCCAAAGCACCAGTCACATGCTATTTCCTGCAAGCTGGAGAATTCACTAAATCTGGTCTATTCTGAGTCAAACAGGGGCAATTCCAGCCCTCTCAGAGACAGCCCTGCCAGCTGCCCTCCCTCTTGTATAATAGGGCGATGAAGGGGACATCCATCTCTGGTACCCAAGCCGAGCGCAGCCGCAGCAGCACGCGCGCATGCAAGGAGACAGGTGGTTGCTGAGGAGTTACAATGGAAAGGCAATTGCACTGCACCTCTCACAAAACACAGGCTCGTGTAAAAAGCTGTTCACAGCCTGAGCCAATTAATTTCCATGTTCCCTTTCAGTCAGATATGGAAACGCAGTATGTTGCATTCAGTGCAGGACACTCAGTACAGGAAAAAAAAGAAAAAAAAATGATTCAGCAATCAGTTAATTCAGGCGACAGGCAGGAGGAGTGGGTCTGAACAGATGAATCAGCATTGGCTTCAGGTGATGGAGAGAAGGAGGCATTTGTGCTCCAGTGATTTGTGCAGCCTGATTGAAGTGAGCCCAGGCACCAGCATTGCACAGGAACAGAAACTCTCTGATAGGCTACGAACGCTGTGAAGGGAAAAAATCTAGCAGTCATGCAGACAACGTCTTTATTAAATATATTTTGTCACCTCCTAGCTGATTGGACATTTTTTTACTGGCTTACAGAACATGTTATAGATGTTTGGTTTTGTTTTTTTCCTAAGCATGTGGTGAAAGTGTGTGGGGTAGTGAATTTTAAGCAAGGCTGCATGAAATTCAATCAGTTAATCTTAAATTACAAGCCACTGGCTGCCAAAGCAATTTTTGAGATGGAAATTCTTCTGATTCACAGATTCCTTTGCCTCTTTTAAAGAACAAATGAGTAAACAAACTATGAAAATGTTATTTGCTTTTTCAGAATTTGCTGGGAGGGAAAGATTAAATTTCTTCAGTGGTATTTGGCAGCGTCTCCTTTTTTCTCCGTAGCAGGTAGCTAGGAGAGTATGATTCACGATGAGCAGATATTGTTTCCAACATTTCTCTATTGTACAGCCAAGAAGAACTGATCCCATTGTTTAAAATGTCGCAGAGATGTTAATTAAGGTACACCAGAGATTACAAAACCTATTCCTGTCTCCTTGAAAGTCCTAGAGAAAACGATGGGCCAAAAATATTTTTAGAGGATATATCTAAGGGTTTGGTGATATTCCGAGAGTCCTTAGTCATCCAGGTAAAACCTCTGGGGATTACCCAAGGATTACTCACCCAAAAAAATGTTGCAGACTCGAGCTCTTCCGTGCCTACTCTCTGGCAATCAAGTTGTTATAGGGAAAGCATTCGTAAAAGGAGATAAATAGCACGGCATGAGTGCTCAAGTGGGTGCTAAGAAGAATAAGGCTGTCTGAAAACCTGGCCCTTGGTCTTATGCCAACACAAGACACCCAAAATGAGCAGACGCTTTTGGAAATACAGTCTCTCTCTCTAACCCTTGGTCTGGTCTCGCTCCAGTACAAACTGGGAGTCTATGATACTACTTTAGTATAATCATAAGCGACAGCAAGTCCAGATTTAAGCCCACCTTGCTCTGGTGGGCTGAGTTGGGGGAGAGGAAGGACCAGTCTGGATGCTGACTTGGAGATGGGGCTTCGAACCTCAAACCCTGAGAGCCTGGACCTCCCTGGGGTTGGGGCCAGCTGGGGGGCAGGTGCTGGGCTCTGACTGGGATCCATGGGACACAGAAATAGGAAACGGGCACCCTCACACCTCTGGGGACCTGCTTCACAGGGCTGCGATGAGGCTAACCGATGCACCAAAGACTGCAGGGCACTCACGTGCCGTGGCAATGGGGCTGTGTAAGTGCCACTGGCTCAAGATATATTTCACATCAGCATACACAGAGGAGAATAGAGACGGTACTAACAATCAGTGTATCGCTTCCTCATTTCTGGTCCCCGTAACTACCCAGTTTCTGACTTTTTTCTTTGAAACAAAACCAAAAAAACCCAATATTTTGAGGACTAAATCTTACAAACCAATTCATTATAGGAGACTTTTGTTTGTTTGTTTATTTTCTGGATACATCAGCCCTATCTGAGACATTCATATGTGGTCATTGTAGTGTAAAATTATTCTCCTGAAGAAACAATTACCAAGCAGGTAATCTTTCCTTTAATAAATGATACATATGTGATCACACACTTCCTCAAATTTTATTCAACCCAGAAAAAAGGCTACAAAACAAATGTGGCTTTTTTATTTTCGCCTGTCCGTCTTTACTTTGTGAATCAGGACATCCATGCATTATCGAGGCCTGCTCAAGATGGAGCTGTCTTTAAAGCAGACCCTCTATATTGAGGATTATGTGTGGATTATTGCCGAGGGATCATTCAGAATCAGAGCTAAGCATTTACCCAGAAATCATTTGTAATTCCAGTTGCCCCTTATTTTGGTTAATAACAGCTGTAAGGACAATTGGATCAGTGCAGTGTACCTGTCATCTGTGCTGAAATTCCCAGCGTGGCCCCAAATTGTGTGCTGCACGATTACCAAGGGAAGCTCAGCGCGGCGCCTTATCTTTTTTGTAAATCCACTTAATGCGGTTGCTGCTGGATCCCGCACACACTCCTGAATCAGCACCTGCTGTCAATCACCTGGAGGCAGGCTCTGCCTTCAGGAGCACTGATTCAGCAGGGCTGAGGGCTTGCCGCAGCCGCCACCTGGGGAAGCGGGATTTGGGAATCAGTGAACATTTAGGCGGATGCGAGAAAAGCAATGGGGAGGCACAAGGGAGGAGGGAAAAGCTGGGGGGTGAAGGAAGAGGCTGCAGGAGGGGGAAAACGGTTCAGGGGGTGGTGTGCATGGAGATCTGAGCATGCGACGGGAGGAGAAAAAAGGAGGAAAAGGAAATAATGAAGAGACCGGAGGTAGAAGGGAAGAAGGGGGAGCAGGCAGGCAACCCTACGCACGCCGCTGCGCAGAGCAAAGATGTCCCGGGAGAGGCCAGTGGTGGCCATGGGGCGTCCACCCTCCCCACAGGCAGCAGGAGCACATCTCCTCCTCCTCCCATCCGCGAGGGCGTCCCAGGCCGGCGCCTGCCCCCTGCGTCGGCTGCCGTGCAGCAGGCGGCCGCTCACAGCGAGCTAAGCACACATCCAGTTTTTGACCTTTAGCTGGGGAACTGCCCTCACAGCGAGCAGGCCACACACCGAGCCTGCTGTCCAAAAAATCAGCCTTTTCCCCCAGCCGTAAGAGGGGGGATCGAGAAAAACCTTGAGCCTTTGCATCGCACCACTGCCGCCATCATATTATTTTAAATATATCTGAGCCTGACTCAAAAAAAAAAAAAAAAAAGAAGAAGAAGTTCCTCAGGTTTTACCCATTTACATGCACATAAAAGATGAACTTCCCCCTTTGGAAACAGAAGGCAGAGAGTTACGGGTTTGAAAGGGGCCTCAATTTGGCTTCGACAGGGTGCAACTAATTGCGGTTGCAAGCGACAGCAGGTGCGGGCAGGCAGCTGAGGCGCAGCCGCCCCCTCCCCAGCCCGGCCCGGCCCGGCCTCCCCTCGCCGCCCCCGCCAGAGGGCGGGTCGGGGCCTCCGCCGCCCCCCGTGAAATGGGGGTGCAGGGCAGGGATTGGGGGGAGGGGGGCACACAGCCTGTTCACAAAGTCTGCACAGCCCTTTGGCTTTATTTCCGAGTGCGGTGTCCCCTCCTTCACGCCGGTGGTGTCAGAAGGCACCATCTCCGAAAGGATCCATCCCCAGAAGGCTCCAGGAGGATCCATCCCTGGAAGGATCCAACCCCGGAAGGCTCTGGAAGGATCTGTCCCCAGAAGGGTCCGGAAGGATTCCTCTCCAGAAGGCTCCATCCTCAGAAGACTCCGGAAGGAAGGTGGCACCTCATTTCTTAATTTCCTCTGTGCCACAGTGTACAACATACAGCTGGGAGACCTGACCCTAGTGCTGTGTGAAGAGGGCCCTCCTGTGTAGGAGGTGCTGGATTTGGGCTTTGGTGCTCCCCAAGCCTGGCCAACACACCTCTGTTTCAGCTGCAGCATCTGAGACATCACTGATGCCACTCTTACCTATTCGTCCCCTTTATTTAACAGCCGAAAGTATGAGATGAAGAGAGTGAGCCAGTCTGGAGAGGCGCTGGTGGTTTTCTGTGCCGTGTCCAGGTGCTTGGAGGACCAGCAAATCACAGAGGTGTGGATTGCAAAGGCAGGGTGAGCCAGCCCGAGCTCCTGAATAACACGTTCAGTGGAGGACATCTCTGAATTCATCCCTGATTGAACTATACCGCATCTTTTAGGAGGGGAAAAAAAAATCTAATCTTGATTTAAAGTTGTTGGTGATAGTCCCCACAGCCCTTGGTAATTAGTTCCACTGGTTAATTACCCTCACTGTTAAACATCTGTACCTTATTTGTAGTCAAAATTTGTCTGGCTTCCAAATTCCAGTTGGATCATATTATAGTTGTGTCAGCTACATTGAAAAGCTTTCTATTATCACATTTCTGTTCCCCAAGTTGGTACTTAGAGACCGTGATCAAGTCATCCTCTCAACTTTGTCTTTGTTAAGCTAAACAGATGGAGCATCTCCTCCAGTCTGTCACTACAAGCCACATTTTCCAATACTCCTGTTGTTTTGTTCTGTGGCCTTTCCTGGATTCTTCCCCACCTCATCTACAACCTCCTTGAACTGTTAAACACATTCATCTTTGTCCTTAACATTTCTTTCTAGATTTAGGACTTCTAGGACTTCCCCTCAGCCTTCTAGGACTGTGATCTATACTCTGTTTCTAGATACAAGTTCTAGTGTTTGCCTATATTGAAAGATAGCTATCTCTTTGAGTGGTCCAGACCATTCCACCTTGGTGACCGATCTGCTTCACTCTTTAGAAGACATTCCCACTCTTAAGGAGTTTTCCCGATAAACCCTGGGGCCAGACAGGCAGCCTTTACTTCTTCTGCTGAATATTCCCAGTGCAGCACTGTGGCTGGACTGAGGCAGGGAATAGAATAAGTGTGAGGATGGGAGGGTCTAGATCTAAACTTTTGCTTCTGGATTCTGCTGAAAACAAAGGTCTAACCTTTGCCTTGGCAGTCCATAATGCTGGCTGCTTTATTTTAATAGTGCCAGAGGTTATTCTTAGGGATGCAATAGGTTCTGGCTTCACCACTGTGTATAGCAGAGATATCCTGCCTGACTTTAAATAAACTGGGTATCAAAAGCACTACTGCATCCCAAAGACTAGCCAGAGCAAATGATGCTCAGAAACCCTGACCATTTTTTTTTTCCCCCTAAGCAAGATATGGAGCAGCTTTTCCTGTGCCTGCAGCTGGCCCAGCACAGAGCTGGGAACTCAGCAGCACAGGTTGCTTTTGTTTGCATGCCCACACAAATGACACTGGGCACAGCCTCAGCACTGAAGCACAGAAGATTGAGGTAGTGCCCTAGGAGAGTCCTCTGGGGCTGGCAGTCCAGGAGGTCCCTGGGTCGCTGAGCCCATTTCCTGGCTCAGGGAATACAATTGCAGTGTGATTTTCCTGTGATTCATACAGACTGTGCAGTGACTCCTGGGCCCAGACCACCAGTGCAACCCTGCACAGAGGGTTTCTTAGTCTTCAGTTTCTAGGAAACTGAAGGTTTTTAGATCTTCAGTCTTCACAGCATTTGGTTGGCAGCTAGTGGGAAGCTGAAGGGTAATGCACACTGGCTCTTTCTTCTTCCCCTTTCAATACTAAATTGCACCAAAAGTAGATAAAATACACAAAAGCTTTGCTTACCTACTACAGAGACTTCTGCAGGTGCACAGGGATGTTCCAGGATTATGGAAGAGAAGTGGCATTTTGTGGTATCTTGAATGTGGACAGATGTGCTTCTGAGGCAATTGCCCCTTTGGATTTGTCCAGTATATGAAACTGTCTGAGGAACATCAGTGAAGAACTAGTTACAGAAATACATCTCAACACTGTGTACCCTGCCACTTTTTGATCTCTTGTTCCTGGGTCAGGGAGACAACCATGTTGTAACTGAGAGTGACCTGTGTTTTGGATATTGCACATGGAGCCTAAATTGTGCTGAGCAAAGCCTTGTGCCTATTTAAATGAATGGGAGCTTTGCCAGTGACTTCAATGGATCTATGATTTCACCACGACATCTGTCGTGCATTAGATACATCAGTATTGATGTAACAGTCTGAAAACCAAGACCTGGCCTATGCCAGTTTAGAGTCAGTGGAGGAGTGCTGATACCAGTAGCTGGGGAAAAGCCAGACCCAGATACAGCAGTTTCATTATTGGTATAACTGCATCCAGGCTTGGGGGCTGTAGTGCTTTTATTATCCTAGTAAAAATGATCCCCTTCATCAAAATAGTTATACTGGTGCAAAACCACTTGGGAGACTTGGTTTTCATGTCCCTGTAATTGGGATATACTACCTAATTCACAAGTGCACCCTAATATTCATTTCACTAATACTTACAAAGCACTTATGAACAAAATAAAAGTACTGCA
Source organism: Apteryx rowi (assembly GCF_003343035.1). NCBI lineage: Eukaryota > Metazoa > Chordata > Aves > Apterygiformes > Apterygidae > Apteryx > Apteryx rowi. The sequence continues at coordinate 851,429 of NW_020449975.1, forward strand.
TTGATTCACTCCCACATGAAGTGAAGCATTATTTTTATTTCATAAAATAATGTTTAAAGAAGCAGCGCAAATAATTGAACACAGAGATCTAAGTAAAATTAACCACACAAAAATCTAGAGCCTCTGCACAACTCTAATAAATACTCAGAATTTCTGGACTTAACGGCAGATGCCTGGTAAACATTTCAGTTTTGAAAAAGGAAAAAAGTCCTGGCCTGAAATAGCTTCTCCTTTTTGTGATTTTCTTTCCTCACAGTCCAGATAACAGAGTGAAAAAGAGCCCAACCCAATTCCCATAGGTCTCATTAATGAACCTGCAAAGGGAATGTGTTGGAATTGCTGAGGGCTCTCGCTCCATTTAAAATGTGTAACAAAACCCCGAAATTCCTTGTCTTTGCTGTTTCACGGGGGTATACAAAGCTTGCGTTCATAACTATGCGGCTGGAGATTTCTGGCACAGGCAGCAGGCTAAATCTTCTGGGTTTCCCACTACACCCTTTGCCAAGTTCTTGATGCGTGGCCAGAGCCAGGTCCTGCCTCCCCTTAGAAGATGGAGGGCCTTCCTCCACAATTAGCCACGTTCGTTTCTACGTCCCTACTTAGTTCAGACACGGGGCCAAGAAGCAAGTGGTGACGCTCGGTTGCTGTGCCTTGGGAGCTGCAGTCATTTATTCCTGGGTGCATGAATTCAAGATCCATTTAATCCACCCACACACAAGCCTCACCTTTCCTCACAGAACAGAGAATAGGTGTGACCTAGGCTACATCCTACCTCTCCAAGCTATTGCATTCTTCTGTCTATCGATTTGGCTCTCACATCCTATGCAACACCAACATGTCTGGTCCAAAATGAGATATMTGGTTTGGGGATCCTGGCTCAGTACATTACAAAGAGAGGACCAGATGCAAACATTTACTTTGGGTTCCCGCCATCTCAAATATACATGAATGGAGCTGATTTTGCTCCAAAGAAAATGAAGATTGTCTTCTTTTTTTTTTCCTTCCATGTCCTTTGCATAGTCTGTTTTTGTTTACTGAGATTGGGGTTATTCAGGCTTTTATCTAGGTCTTATTTAGGAAGCCTGAATTGCCAGGTCCCCCCTGCTTCATCAAATCCAGTCCCCTGCTCTTGCAGGCAATCACATTTTATAATCCCATTCATAAACTGATCAAGTGCTGTCTAAAAACTAGTTATATATATTTTTTGTTCCTGCTGCTCATACTGAAAAGGTGCTCCCAAACCTCTTATTTCAGTCACGCTTTTTTGCTCAGCATGATGACAACTCCAAATAAGGGAAGGCAGTCCAAAAGGAATAAATAATATTGTGTGGGGAAGAAAAGCAACTAACCTACACATTATCATTAAACAACAGGACGTGACAGGCAGTGTAATGTTTCTGGTTTTGTTGTGAGTCAGGAAGATGAAGGTCATGTGATATCAGCTCTCTGTGCAGCACAATAAACCTTATTAACATTATAAGATAAAAATAAATATTCAACAATTAAGGGAAAAAAGGGTCACACGTTTGCATCTGCTGGGGATTATTGACAGCAATCTGACATTACCATCAGCTAAACCCATGGCTCTATTTTGTCCAGAGTTTCTAAAGCCATTATATAATGATCAGTCTAATAAAGTCTAGATTAGAGGCATTTCTCTTGTGTACAAAGAGATTGGCTTTTGGGTTGCCTTGTGGAAAAGCAACATTATTCCTAGGGAGAGAAGGGGTTAGTTGTCTCTAACAGTGATACTGATGAAAAATGTAAAAAGTCTGAGGCCATTTCAGACCTCCAGCAATATTTTATGCTAACAGGTTTATGTCTGAATTAACAAAGTTCTCTAACCACTTAGTCTGTTAAAATGCAGTTATTTTTTCCCCTTGCTAGGAAAGCATATGCCAACCTAAATTTGGRTTGTATTTATTACCATTTGCAATCACCTGGTGTCAGAGGCCACGTGAATCCTGTGAGTTTATCTGATTTGAGTCTGCTGCATCCAAATGTACCTTTCAACTTGTTTCTTCATGCTGTGCATGTCCAGAGTGTTTTGCAGTAATACCATAAGCCCCTACAAGTGCACAGAGTGATAGGAAGGAGCAGAGTAAGATGCCGTCCCTTGGGTACCACGTAGCTTGGAGGAAAGTGCTGAATTTGAATTATCCCATGCCCACCGACCCAGCATCAGAATGCAGGCTGCCTTTCTCTTCTTCTTTTTTTCCCCCCCTTAAAAAGAGAGGGCAGGGGGGAATGTCACTTAACTAAAAGATCATATCAAACCAGGTAGCACTGAGGTATGACTCCTCTCATACACCATTTTACAGTGCGCGTGAAGATTAACAATACAGCATCTACCAGCTCCCATCTGCCACCAGCACAAAGGGTTCCTTGCTTTCTGCTGCTCCAGGGCCTGGGGCCATGAAGTGAAGGTTGAAGGACCTCAAGCCAGCTTCAGCCATGCTGGCTTTGAACCCACAGCTACCAGGTGCTGCTGAGGGGTCTTCAAAGACAGGAGTTGCTAGCAGAAGCAAGGCACTACGCTGACATAGCTGTGTTGCTTCCCCGAACCAAGCCAGTCCAGCACTGTGCTTTGCCTTATATAATGCAAAATTTCCCTATTGTTCATTTCCAGTTAATTAAAATCTTCTGAAAACTTTAGTCAGCTGGAACATCCATCTTATTTTTGCTCTCTTTTGAAAAACACAGGGCTGATTTCAACCCTGGGGGTACTTCTACATTGGCGTGGAAAATTTGTTAATACTTTTCAAGAAAACTCTGCCTATAAACATGCTTCTTGCCTGAGAGGCAATAGCAGTTTTGCTTGGCCACTAGAGGTAGGACTCAACTGTTCTTTAAAAGTAGTTTGTGTAAGACAGTTTTACAAACCATTTTAAAGAGAAGTTAGGCCCCGTTTGCTTTATCACCTTTGTCGAAGAGATTGTGTTTAGCTCCAGATCATTAGAGAGATGATAAGATATTTTTCCCCTTGCCAGCACAGGCCAGGCCTGAGATTTGCACCACAGATTTTGGGCAAGAGGCCAATACTGGAACATTCCAGTCCTGAAAGCAGAGACCTCCGTTGTACCAGGGGCTCGTCAATAAGAGGAGGCTGGCCCTTGCAACAAGTGGTGAAAGCCAATTTGGCTGACTGAGGCTTCCAGATAAAAACATTTCCAGTACTGTTACAGGCAGCTGGTGAAATGCAGTCCCAGTCACATTTTCTCTGAAGGCTCTGTCTGCCCTCGAGACATTTTGCAAACCATATTCCTCACCACAGCTAACAGATGCAGCCCCAGCAATGCTGCAAGCCCTGCTGCAGAGAAGCTCTGCCCAAGATACGCAGGATCTCCCATGGTCTCCTGGTTGGGGACTGGCAGCACCCAGGATCACTTATTGTCCAAGGCCAGATGGATTTGGGCAACTGTGGTCACCCGTGACTGTGAGCTGCTAGCACCTGGCACCATTTTAAACTCTGTTAACCAAATAGGGACACAGGCAGGACAGGCTGACCCAGCACTTAGAACAGTGCCTGTAACCAGAGCTTCTCCACCTTAGGGTTCCTGCTTTTGCTGAAATTAATGCAACTTGACTGGCTGGGAATAGAATAGAAACAAGCTTTGTGAAGTTCTGCGGAGCAGTCGTCATCCAAATGAGTTTTGGCCTACCTACATTAGCGACGAAGTGATTAATAGGCCAGACTTGTATAAGCTGTTTTTGAGTATCTGCCCACAGATGTCTCATTCTCACTGCTCTTGAGTGCCATGGCACTGGTTTCCAGGAGTAACTCTCCAGAACAGGTGCACAACAGGTACAGGAAAGGTCTCCATGTAGTGGCATAGATGCTGCCCAAACTTACATGCCATAACGTGTATCTGTAGTCTTCTGAATCATGTGGAAGTTCACGGACAGACATGTGGAAGCTTATGGACCTTAGTTTGGGTCATTGGCAAATGCTGTACATGCCTTTTAAACCCTACTATTATATGATGGGGCATGAAATACCTAATCACATACCCTATTAAATTTTGTTTTCTATCTCCTATACAAATGCACACATGCTGTGTAAGGTTCAGAGTTTGCTGTCTTGCAAAACTCATGAGGACTCTATGGCAATAGTCAGTCTAACATACTGTGAGTGAGAGCTTGAAGCCACCAGGTCGAGGGCTGCTGTCTCTGTATGGCAGTGCAGAGAGCTATGAGACTGAGAACCAGGATCCAACTGTTCTGCCATCATATTGTGCTGTATGGGTGACCTTTTGATTACTTGGGGGTGTTGCATCCCTCATGGGAGGAGTAAAATTTGTTTTATCACCTTTGGAGGAAGGGGATATATTAGTCTTGATATTACTGAAGAATGGGGACTTCGTGTCCCATTGACAATTAGCTTTCAGTGCATTTAGACTGTGCCTGTGTAGCACCTTTCCATAGTGCTTTAAAATCCAGGAACAGCTATGGCTTGAGCTTGTGTCTGGAGACTGGACATGCCCAAGGACTCTTCCACACAACCTTGACAGGTTTCTCTCCCTTAGTCCGACACAGTACAGCCCCTCTGTAAAGTACTAGCTACCAGCAGTTAGTAAAACGTTTTGCATTACTGGAGTCCCAAGGGGCTTCAAAAGGGGGAATGAAGGGGTTTACTTATGGGGCAAGTTTGCTCTATTGTGTCTTTGTGCCAAATTCCTTTGGGACCTTAGCATTCAAGAGTACCTTTTCCTTTGCTGTATGCCAGAGAGGTGTCCTAGTCAATATGAGTCAGTGGAAAAGACGTGTTCCTCTCCTGACCCTTCCAATACTTGCTCTCAGCCTGACCTGACCTGCTTTAGAAGGACATATCCCTTTACCTTTAGGTCAGGAATGTTTTGCTGTTAGCCAGTTATCCTGAAATCACTCTTAAGTCAAGTGAAAGTAAAATGCAAATACAAATACTTATTTACAACTCCCAAAATAGACTGCATAGTTTAAAAAGTTGCAGGCAAATAAATGCACTAATCTCATTTCTTTAGCCATTCTGGTAGGTCTTCTGCTCTTCTAACGAAAATAAGTGTTGCACTCAGAGTTGCAAATGTCACTGCACTAGACCAAGGTGTCGCATCCTGTTCTTGACTTGACTAAATCAGCAACTTCTTCATTCAGTGAGGGTTAGATCTTCCCCCCACCAAGTGATGCAGTGTGACTCACCTTCACTGCAAAGTATTTCTGTCCATTAAATGGTGTATTTTATATGACTCTGAACCTTAGCCAACACGCTAACTACAAGCACCTACTAGGGACAGACACGTGTAGTTCATTAATCACTCTTGATTGAGACCAGACACTGCAGTCATCAGCTAGTGTGAGGTGCCAATGGGTTAGAGGAGTTCAACTCTAGCATCTTTTAATTTTAGGGCTACAGAGGCAGACTTATTTCCTACTTATGCCGGGCTCAGACCCTGAGATACGTTTTCCTGCCTACTCCCCACTCCCTGCCAGCAGGATAAGAGCAAACAAGCATTTAGTACATGGGGAGGCTGCACTGAAATATTGCTGCCAGTTTGCAGGGCAGGTGCTAGGCTACTAGGAAGGTGTTGGCACATAGGAAAGGAGAAAGAGAACTGAGAAGTACTGAAGGGGAAGAGCAAGATAGCTCATCCCTAGTGCTGCCTTCAGGCAGCCTCTGCTGGCTAAGATTGGATCTGAGGTGGTCTCCTTGGTCTATGGGGATCTGTGAGCAGTGAACACCATCCCACTCCAGCTTCTCTCTTTCAGAAAGTGACTTGTCAGGTGGAGAAGCAAGTTCCCCCATGGCTCCCTTAGAGGACTTATTAACTTACTTAAGGGAATAAGGAAAGGGAAAACACCTGGTATTAAACAATATTCTCAAATGTGATGTTTAGGAGGGAGCACAGCAGAAGAAGCCCTGGACCAGGTTACTACTAAGTCGCCATGACAAATGCTTGTAACCAGCTGGTCTTTGTCCTCTCACAGACTCACTCCATCTCCTTTCTCCAGATCTGTCTTGGGCATGCAGACACTGCTGCTGCTAATCCCCACCCCAGCATGCTGAAGGCCTGTCTCCAAACCTTTCTTCCGCTTATCACAGACTTCCTCCCTCCCACTGAAGACGTCTGCTGATCTGACCATCTACCCATCCCTCTCCTTTTGTTCTGCCTACAGCTGCCAGTTTACAAACATAATAGGAATACCTTGCCAGATCCCCTCTCCATGGGCCCTCACAATTTTTTCTGTCTGTCAATAAGCACAGGCTCTTTAAAGACCTCTCTCAAGTCTGGCAGAAGAGTCAGCAGCTATCTGGGTCCCTGAAATGGGCTAGGGCCCTTGCTAGGGCAAGGCTGTCCATCCAACATGCATAAGATTGCAAGAGACTCTGCAAAGCCTTAAGCTGATGGTGGCCTCTCCTCAGAGACAATTTATTAAGCTGATATATCCTTCTCCATGGTCATTTTGACTGCTGCATGGGAGTTTATCTGTTGGAGAGAGATCTCACTAGGAAGTTATTCTCATTTCCTGCAGAGCTAAAGCTCCATGATGTTTTCTTTTAGCAGTCTCCTTGTAGACTACCATGCCCAACTTTCTTAAGCCCAAATCAAACAAGCACAGTTTGTGGGGCCTGGGTAGATCCCCTGTGGAGTCTGTACAGTCTGGGCTGTATGCAGATACAAGCATTCCTCTGTGTGCACCACAGCACAGGCTCAGCACTCCCATCTCTTTTATAGGCAGATGGATGAAACAAGGACCATCTAAGAGACCCCTGTTACAGTTCTGCAGTGATGGGAAGGTTGAAGTTATCTTCTTGCCTTGTATGAAATTCACATCTCCTCTGGCCTTTGCTTACATAAAAGGTGTTTTGAAAGACATTTTTCTGATTTGGAATGATGATGTTACATCAAACAGCATATTGATATCCTGCTGCAGGATTTCCCAGTGTAAGATACACCTGGGTCAGGACCATCAGACCCACTGCACAATGCAATTAACTCTCTCTGTTGTCCTGAGTCTCACTCATATGCTGGTTCTGCAACTATGTTCCCTCAATGACTGTAACAGTTCTCCCTAGTTTGCAAAAGGAAGAAAAAGACACTCAGACCTATAGTTTTCAAAAAGAAAGGATTAGCATTTCCAGCAGAATGTAGCAAAACATTGTCTTGAGTCGACAGGGACAACTGTAAAAGAGCCTTCCTTATGTGTTTGTGGTGTTCCTCTCATCATAGCTTCCTTCTTCATCTAGGGCCATGAGGGAATGATGTTGTTAATAGCAAATTGTTAAGTTTTCCTGGGCTACCTCTGCATCTCTGGCTTCTCTGTGAAGGCAGGACAGTGTGCTGACAACTGACTAAGAGGGTTAGAGCCAGTTTTGCAAGCCAATTTTTCCATCTCCCAGTGCAGTGCAGCACGCTGGAGTTTGATCCAGTTTGTGTACTGAATTCCATGCCCTTGACCTGTTTGCTTTCCCTTTACATTTCTGTCAGGTAGCCCAGAAATGAACAATTTCTCTGTGCATGTGCTTCACAAAGAGTCTAATCCCTGCTCTAGCCCATGAAAGCTTTTAGAATGAAACACCTGACACCAGAAAAAAAACAAATCTTAGCATGAGAAGCAAGCTGAGACAAAATTCCCCATAATAGGCCAGCTATTGCTCACACCCACTACTCCTTAACAGGAAAACCTCTTAAAAGACCTCTGCTGATTCTGGCTCTTTGAGGCTCTGTTGGTTTACGTATATGCGTGTGTGGCAGACAGAGAGGAGAGACATGTCAAAGTGTTGCTTTCTCTCTACTAACGGTTGCAGACAGACCCGATGCTTAGAGCATGAGATAGCATCGCACCCGATTAACTTCAAAGCTACTGCTACCTCTTCTTCGCAAAGAAAAAAAAACAGCATTCATTTCAGTTACTTAATTCTCGTCTGTAGTTGCAGCAGAAAACAGCATTCAAACCAAGTATAATTGCGCCCGGAGAACACCTATGGGGTGTTTTATAGCTACTTATACTTGAAACTAATCCACCATTTTATGATCTTTGGTTACTCACAAGGCCTTCTATCCTATTACTGATGGCAGGTGCTACCTATTTACAGCCTTCTGCATCTTCCTTCTCCATTTTGATCACGTTACTCTACAATTCCTAAGTCTTCCTGAGATTCCTAAACACTAGAAAAGATCTAGTCCCATCCAGGGACAGAAGACAGTGAACATCCCGCTGGAGGAGACGATGGGGGAAAAGCATGGGTCTTTTACCAAGCAAAAGGCATGATAAAATCTACCATTTTCACTGTCAGTAGAACACTGCTAACTTTAAAAATAGCTCCATCTCCTCATATGCCTTTTGTGTCATTGTTTTCAAAACCATTGCATGTTTCCATTTTTTCCTTCTTACACCATGTAGGTCTTGTCTGGCAGAGTTTAGGCAGGCATAGTACCATTGGCTCTTTTACCACAGAGCTGGAAAGACCACCATGAAGTGGGAGTTAATAACAGCCCCTTTGGGGGCTGCATGAAGTCTTTTTTAATACAGGCTTTCACCAGTGCCCCCCATTGCTACAAGGGTATGTATTATAAGAACGGAAGCAGTTACTTCAGCAGCAGCACCACTCATATGGATTTACTCATTATGACACTTTGCTCACCTCATTCTTCTCAACAGAAAGAGGGTACATGTACACTTGAAAATGCTGTGCTTATGTTACAGCTGTGACATTAGTACACCAGTATTAAGCCTCAAGTAGGAGGAAGAGCCAGGACCACCATACTGTATATGCTTCCCCTCAAATGTGGTGACATCCTCTGAGCTCACACTAAATTAATCTGTATGCTCCTCTGCCTTCACTGTTGCTATAACATTGGCACTATTTTTTCTAGGCCATAAAGGGAGAGTGTAACTTTCTGGTCTTCAAAAAAAAGTAGGTTTTCATGGTTCATTTCCATAAAGCCCAATGCATTATGCATTTTCTCATTCAAAGGTAAATAGTGGATACACACATGGATGAAAGATTAAATCCTGGAAATTCTAAACAATTGGCAGGAGGCATAACCATGGCAAATTGATTCTGCTACCCCTCTGCAAAAAGAAATGAAAGAATATTTGTGCATTTCTTAAATGATATGTAAGATTTAAAGACATTTGGGGTTTAGTTTCTTTGATTTTTTTTTTTAATGAAAGTATATAGTGATTATTGTAAAATTCCTTGAGTTCAAAAGATTATATAAAAACAAAACCACTGGCAACCTCACTCATTGCTTGTCTACATTATTACAGGCCTAAGTACCTGAATAACAATGCCTGTATCTATCACAGCAATGATGTGCTGAGGCAAAGGGAGGGTGCACAGAGCTCCATGCAGAAAAGAGAAAATCCTTGAAGAAAATTGTATTGGCCTAAAGAAAAAGACTAATTTAAATATGTAGGTGATCTTGCTTGATTGGTTGGTTTTATGTCAACACTGACCCTACTGTAAGCCCAGTCTTGCTGATCAAAGGGATTATGCAACAGGCTCCAGGACTGAGTTTGTTGTCTATAAGACTTCACTGTATCTCTGTGTATTGCCTGTCATAGAGCTGTAGTTTGCTGTCTGAGGGCATCAACACTCTTGCTGTCTTTAGTGACCTTCATTTGGACTCAAGGGGGTTTAAGGTGTTGATTTACAGTCTGATCTCACAAGTCTTTATTTACTATCCTGTGTTCCAGGCTGGCAGAAGGAAGAGCAGTAGGGACAATACCGTAGAGTACACCCGGTTCACACAAAAGGTAAGGGGCTCTGAGCATCCAGGTATCACTATTGCTGCACCTTTGCAGATTTGAAGTCAGGTTGATCAAGCTGGCAACTTTAGCAAATCTCTGCTCCTTCTCTATCTGGAGCACTTAGTGCATGCAATGCTCAGCACTAAAAGCAGACACTATAAAGAAAGCCCCCTTGCCGCTGCCCGTGTTAGCCCATACAGTAGCAATTTGATTTTATGGCCACTGGGGCCAAACAAGTCTCTGTTTTCTGTGTTTGTTCACTCCTTGTTACACCTGATCATGTGTGAGCATACAGGTGTATATGAGCATGTGTGGGCTGGAGGAGGGTGAGGAGGGTGCATGTCACACCAAATATACAGCCTTTGTGCTAGCTCCTCGACACATTACTCTTTGCTAAGGGCCGCTTTGCTTTCTCAAGGGCAGGTGTGTGCTCTTTCACAGTGCCATGGCCATCTGCAACTAATTCACTCTGCATTTCATCTGATTAAGTATCTCCCCTAAAATAAAGGCGCTATGAAGCAGCGCAGCATTTAGATTGAATTCTAGGTAACAGATCAGAGGAGCTTATGTTCAAACGGTCACATCAGATGGGCTTATTGTGTAGGCTAACACCAAATGAATCTGTCCCATCCTCTCCCCTAATTCCGACCACACGTTTTCCATGCTCTTTGTGCTGGCCGTAGTGTCTGAGTGGTCTAGCAGAAAGCTAGAACAGGGAACTCACCTATGCTCATATTTTTTAATGGGGCATACCCCATTTCCAGACAACCCTCATTGTTCACTCTCCCCTATGCTCTCCTACCTCCACAGGCTGGCACCTGGGCCCTTGTGTCCTGCAGATCACACCTCAGTTACACTGCTGACACACTCAGCAACCAGCCATGGCTCTGTAAGTCTCCAGACAGCCTTTATACTAGTTCGTGTATTAACCTGGAAGGAATATTCAGGCCCTGTCCAGACAGGGGAGTAATCAAACACCCTCACGTTACTCTAAGGCTGCTGCTAATAAAAAATTGTCTTTGCCAAGGGTGGGTTCATGGTCTAGCTGTACCCCAAGGCCTTTTAAAGTGCCTGAACAGGACATATAGTTTCTCTATACCCACCTAACCACACAGAAAATTGGCCAGTTGCATGATCTGATGCTGTAGGATTTGAGTAGCATCTTTACTGCTTCATCCAAGCTCTGTAAAGCAGGCAAGGAACACACACTTGCAACTTAAGTTTTCCTTCTTGCTGCTGTTACCAGTCTGTCCTCTGCAACCCTGAACTCTGAACAGCAAGAAGGGATTGCATTCCTTCAAAACAACAGGGCAAGTGCAGGGTAGAGTATTAACCACCAGCTGACACTGTTTGCCATCACAGACATATTTGCTCATGACAAGGTTCAGGATACTGTCTGCTCCTTGAAAGTTTCTTTGTTTACTTTTTCCCAGACCCATTCTCAGCCCAGGACACACACACACACACACACACACACACACACACACACACACACTGAGCTGCCCTTCTCCCAAGAGAGGACTAGAAAGGCTGGCTACCAGGGAAACAATAGCATTTCTTCCACACAATTGTTTTACATTTGTTTTTGTTTCTCCAGGTGGGTTTTCTGTGGTAGCAGAGCCCCTCACTACTCAGATTTTGACTTCTGTCAGTTCTTATTGTCTGTGTGGGACACAACCATCAGTAGAAACAGTTCTGAACAATCACTAAAGAAGGTCAAAGAAGAAATTCTCCTTTTTCCCTCTGCTTTCTTTTTTAACCTTAAAATTGTCAGCAAGGTCCCATCAGTCTCCTCTGATTTTCTGTATAGTGTCTTTGAATACTTACATACATGGAGTTTGAACCTTTTCAGATCTTTAGTACACAATAATAACCAGGACATTGGTCACATCTCAACCAGTAGACTGGATCTGTTCTGTATAGGTTTTCCTACCACTGGCACCACTGTAGCTGTGTCAGGATTCAAGACAATCCACCTGTGTTCAGGTTTCATCTGTCATTCCCAGAGGATTTAATTTTTCTCTCCAAATTTTTTCATAATAACATTTCACGTTGCCAGATAAGTTCCTCTTTGTCTGCAGGCATTAGAGTATCCTTGTCCCACAGCTATTGGATATAAAGTGGCATGGTGGTGGGGTCTGGTTGTTTTACTGCCACTGCATCAGAGAGAAAATTTTTTTCAGTCAATATCCTTCTCATTGAAAAATGCTTTTTCCATTGTCCTGAAATGATTGTCGGATTCAGTGTGGACTTACCAAATTGCTTTCCTGGAAAAAATGTCAGGATTATATTCACAAAGCTGAGGAGAAGACAGGCACTTTTTATTCACTCATAAAGGATGTTGGATTCCTGGGTTTAATTTCCTCTTCTGCCCGGGGGAACTTGAACCAGTATCACTCTTCTCCCAGGAGAATACCATAATGTTGTGCTGTGCTGCATACTGAGGTGGCTTGTTCTCACACGCACACACACACACACACACCCGCCACTGATGTGTCCTGGTCTGCACAGAGTATCTTTCGAGCCCCCTAGCTGAGACTTTCATGTGGAAGGGGTTCACCTGCCTATCCCAATCTGCAATAATGACTATTGTACTACTAGGGAAAGTGAAAGTACAATTGACAGAGTGCCTCTCCCAGGATTCTTTGTGCTCTTATGACTGTGGTACTCTCCTGGGAAAGCAAAAGGGCAGAAACAGAAGCAGAAGAGGGCAATCGTATGTCCTGCGCAGGTACTACATCAGGCAGACCCATATACTAAAGCTGACTGAGGTAACAAAATACAGCTCAGTCTGTTACAGAACATTGCTGTTACAGGACATTGCTTGAACAAATCAGCACAAGTTAAAGATAGGAAGACCAAATTAGTCCAAACAAAAAGTCCTGTTGATATCACCGAAGGACTTTACTAAGGTCAATCCTGATATACAACATAAATGCCAGAATCGGTGCACCAAAACTGATGTGCCAGGAGCTCAGTCTAAGTGGTGACCAAATTAATGAGAAGCTAGGCTAGTGTGTTCATCATCATCTGGGGAAATCCAGTTTGACACTGATTCTAGGATAGGTGGACAGAAAGGAGAAATTCTGACAGTTGTCATTGCCTGCTCTTCAGGCCTTAGTTTTCACTGTGACACTGTAGGGACTTAGTTACCTGATCTGATAGGACCTTCTGGCCAGTTTCTGGTCCGAAGATACAATGATGTCGTTGTTAGCTCCACCAATTCCACCCCAGTCCTGGAAACCCACTTGGAACATGAGAATTTGGGGTCCTGATGTCACCCCTCTCTTATTTGCTTTGTACTTTCCTCACATGCTTCTCTCCTTTCTCTTTCATCTTCCTTTTAATCAGGCTGGCCAAGATGGTGAGGGATAGAGGTTCTGCAACACAGCTGTGAACTGTAATCAGGAAGACAACTGAAAGCAATGTCTGGAAGAGGCTGACAGTGGTACAAATTTGCTAGATCTCCAAGGGGCTGATAAGGCCATGTGTTGAGCTTGTCTTTTTTTATCAGTGAGGTTGCAAGTAAAAGTGTTTCTAACACCAGAAAAGGAAATCATACTTTTTGTCTTTGCTGTCCTTTTCTCTCCCCTTGTGCTTATGTGTGTCTTCAAGGGAGCAGACTGTAGTCCAAAAATGAGTAGCAACAACAGATCCAGTCCATCTCAATGAGCTCCTCTCTTTGCCAAGAACAGCTACTGCTGTTGTGAACCTAAATAAAGGGAGGGAAACATTGCTATAAAAACTGTTGACAGCTAAGGGGAGAGGAATAATGGATGCTTTTAAAAAGGAAAGTCTTACTTAATACTTTATTTTTCAAGTGCTTAAACTGTTTTTCCTCCTTTTTGTGTATCTTTAATTAAAGGTTAAAAGACTTCTACTGGTGATTGTTTGCCATGGTAACCAAGTAGGCTGAGGTCTCTGAATTCAAAAACCCAAACCTTTTTTAAGTGTTTAATGTTGCACAGTGTCGGGGTCATGTTAGCATCTTTGACTCTCTGAGCCTACTTCTTCCCCTTCAATGAACATGGCTGTGCCCTAACTGCCAGGCTCCTAAACTGGAGAGGGACAGTCCTCCCACCTCCACCCTCCCCTTTGACTCTGACCCCTTCCTCTCACTTCTCTTCTGCATGCTTGAAACCAAATGTTTCATTTTGAATTAAATACAATTTTCATTATGAAACAAAATTATTTCTTTGTAGTTTGTCAGCAAGAGGACCAAAACCTAACCAAACTCATATCTATTCCAACCGAAGTGATGTTTTCTTTTTTCCTGCCAAACCAAACTGCACTTTTTCATACCTTGCTGCTATTTTTAAGAGTTGGGCCCAGCTGTATGTCATTCAGGGGCACCACTAAGACTTCAACAGCAAAATACACATCATCGTATTTTCTAGTTAGTTTAGAGAAATGACTAGCAAAGTGATTTTTGCAATGAGTGCTGTCTGTATGGATGCACGTGTGTGTATTTATTGCATTAGTCACCTCAGCTACTAGAATGACTTGCAGTTAAGATTGCAGTAGTGCCTGAAATGTCACATTGCTTGTCTCTGTACTGAAATGGACACTGCCTAACCAGATAAAGCAAAGAAAGACGTATAAGGGCATAACCAGACTTATCCTTATAGCCATGTTAGAATGGCTAAAAATGTTACCACACCTCATTGGAGAGATATCTTTTAGCTGAGGCAGAGTCACTGGTCACATGCAAGCCCTCAGTCTGTTGTACTGCAAAGTAAAATGAGTTTCAGACATGGAAGAAACCAACCCATTTCACTTTGCATTTGCAATAGACCAGGAGTACATGCCCATACAATTCTCACATCTTTGCTGAGAGACAATAATCTCCAACTACAGTGACCTACATATCTTAAACTATTGTAGCATGACATAAAGCATCATCTGAATATAGCTAGCCCGAGGTGCAAGCAAAGCAATGAGCATAGGAGTACCCACATAGCTGATGTGATGCACCAGTTTTACTTGTAGTCAGAGCCTTTGGTTGGTGTAACTTTATATTTCATGTCAAGTGAAACACAGAGCCAGGATCTGCTTCTCCAGCAGGATGTGTGCAGGTGGCCCTTGCTTCGACTTCCCTGAAATCCCATGCTGCCATTCAAAGCGGACCTTTACAGATCACAACACAAGGCACCAATGCTCCTCCTCTCTTTGCATCTCCTATTGATCCTCCACTGCTTTCTCACCAACAGAACAGTCCTTGTCTTTGTTTCCAAGGCCCTTTCCTTCATACTCCATAGATGAACAATTAGATTCATTATTGTAAGTGGATAAATCTGTGAAATTAGAAAAGAACAATAGCATCAATAATGGAATGTTGATATGGATATAAGATATAGCCAAGCCATCTAACTTACCCTTTTGCTCTTCTAAACTAACATAGATGGTCAAACTGTGGCATAAAAACCCAACAGCTGTGGTTTTTTTTCGCAAGACTCACTAAAATCAACAGAATGAAACAAAATTAAAAACAGGTTTCTATGTAGCTGGCTCTCCAGGGGAAGGAAAGGCAGTGATCATACAAAAGCTTTGAAGGAGAAAGGATAGAAGCAAAAGTATTTCAAAAATTACTCTCACCACAAATGTTTTCACATTAAACGTGAACTGTAGAGAAAAGGACGAGATTATCTGCTTTCAATATCAGCAGACTTACTAATTTGGATGGATTCTCAGCTGCCAGATGCTGGAAAAGCTTCTGTGGAGCAATGCTGAAGTACCCAAGCCAAAGGTTTGGCCATTGTTTTGGAAAGAAATACTTAGGGCAACTTAAGTGCTAGTTCAGGCTGCTGTGTTGGTTTTGGATGAGACACAAACCTCTTTTAAATGTTTTTTTCAAATAAAAAAATTGTCTTATCAGTTCCCTAAACATGCTCTCTGCAGGGCTCTATGGCCAGCTTCCTTTTTTTAAAAATAAAGCAACTCTCTGAATATTTGCTATCTTTTTAAAAGCCTTTTAATTTGTATGTCACAGTATAAAGTTTTTTGTGGTTGAGGAAGTCTTTATTGAATGTCAGTGGTACTCTGTGAAAACACCTGACTAAGTAGGAAACATCTAACCCTTGGGAGTTATTGACTGCTGCCTCCAAGGGCGTAATTAGCAAGTGGCAGAACTTGCCATGTGGGTCATGTTTTACAAGATCCCACAGTATCGGTATTGATTATGATTAGATTAGATTAGTTTGATGGCAAATGCTTGTTTAAGTTATACGATTTTCAGACAAATACTGAATATCCTGCGTCATGAGCACCACCGAGCACACTTTTAACATGCAGACACTTAAAAATGGTAGTTATAATCATCATATATGCAATACCTTGAGGCATGTATACATACAACAGACTGAGCATGCAAGAGAAAAGACAGATTCTTGTATCTGACACCTTACAAACTAAAAGCACAAACAAGTTCAACACACCGAGGTAATTTTACATTAACAAGAACAGCTTAGGGAAAGCCACATTTTGTGCATGCCTGCCAGTCAATGGCACATATATACAAGATGGCAGCAAATACAATCAGGTGGGCGTGCCATGCATTAGTGCCTTGATGCTGACGCCAAGAAGAGTTTTAAGAACTTGCACAAGGGAGAATTTTATTTTTCAGTCCCTCAGAATATATAGGTGTTCTTTTCAGTCATGAAAACTTCATGCATCTTTCAGAAAATTTCGTTTGTTTCAACAAAGACTGAAGAAGCCGAGATGATTCTTCTGTCCAAGCCAGGTTGTCCGTTGCCCTTTAGACATGCCAGAGCATCTGAGATAACTGCAGAGTGTTGCAGATGTGACAGAGGACCTACCAGAGACTATGCCTTTGCAAAGCCGTGGCTGAAAGGAATCCTGAAATATCTCAAATATCTCTTGATGCCTAAGTTAGGCAGCTGAATTGCACACATTTTTATCTTCATGCGGCACTTGAATTTTCCAGTGTCTTCTGACCCTTTTTTTCTCCTCCCCTTACTTATTCCTATTTCCTCAGTAACAAGTGGGAAAAGTGTAAAAGGAGAAGAGGAAAAGGAGAAAAGAATGTGGAACATTTTTTTAATTTTAAAAAGTCCAAGCAAAAAGGAATCCAAACTTTAAAAACTTTACAGAAAAATGCTTTCCTTGGTTCAAAGTGATTTGCAATTTTGTGTTTTGTCCTTTTTTCTGATCAGCTTTACCTGCAAATGCCTGGAAAACCCTCCACCTCACCTGTGAATGTTCTTTTCCCAAGTATAAACAACTTGCAGATTGACTCATAAGCATTGTTGTGCCACAGGGGATCAGACAGTGGAAACAGTGCAGTGAAGCTTCTTACAACGTCAACCAAGGTTAGAGCCTCCTGTGTGGTCTGGAAGACAAGTTAGAGGGCCATGAACCGTGATCCTGTTGCTGACCTCCTGAATGGCCTCAGCTGCTCCAGTTCATCTTCACTGGGGTAAAGGGAGAGAATAATGAACCCCAGCGCAGTGTCATTAAGAGTCATAATTACATAATAACATACACATCATAATTATATGTCCTCTTATATGCCTTCAAGAATCATTCCAAAGCTTCATCTGAAAACTGGCAAATGAGCATAGAAAATGAGAGTAGAAATTGCCCTTCTAGCAGGAAAGACTGCAGATCCTTAGACTGTGAAGTCTGTGGGTGTTTGTGTGTGCATGTGTGCAGCAGAGGAAAAGGCAATAATTTACTACTTTCCAAAAAGCAGCAGATGGATCTAACGGCCTTAATATTGGATGTGCTTGGTCCTCTAGTTGTTGCTGAATCAAAGCTCTCTTTTCAGCCGTGGTTCAATGAGATGCT
Organism: Apteryx rowi; assembly: GCF_003343035.1. Taxonomy (NCBI): domain Eukaryota; kingdom Metazoa; phylum Chordata; class Aves; order Apterygiformes; family Apterygidae; genus Apteryx; species Apteryx rowi. The sequence goes on from NW_020449975.1 coordinate 868,967, forward strand.
CTGACCCCAACCAGAACTGCACCTGGCTGTAGCTCTGGATAGCAGCAGGGCTCTGCAGCAACATATATGTGGGTCACCACTGGCCAAGGACTGTGTGCCTCTTCCTAGGAAAGCTCCAAGGGAAATTGCCATGCTGTCTTGAGAAATCAGACCATGAACAAGAAAGAAAAGCTGGTTTCCCAGCAGTCAGTACCTCTTTCAAACCCAGGCACATCCTGAAAAGCTACAGGCTCCGGAAAGCAGATATATGCAGTTCTCTCAGATAAGGAAAGCTGCATTGTGAAACCTCTGTTGCTGCTTTCATATTTCAGAGCCTTTTAATTTTTTTCTTCCTCTGAGTTTTTATCTTCTCCTGGGCACTAGGTACTGCTAAGTCTTAGGTGCTCTGCCATTAGGGTGGCTGAGCACTGATGGCGACACTATCACCTGGATAAATGCGACACTAAGGGCCCTCCTTTTTGCCATTCAAACAGACCAACACGTAACTGCCCTCTGTCTGCTGCATGTGTAGCAACTGAAATGGTCCTGGTGATGAGAGAGGCTGGCAAAGAAAGGCTTTGTGACCTTGGTGCAGATGACAGGCCAACTGTCAATGGCAACACAGCAACCTCACCAACTTTGAAGATCCTAGTAGCTGAGAAAAAGCTGTAAGTTTTGCACTCAACTCTGTGACCTTCACCTTCCTCCCTCTGAAAGCCTACTGGTGACCCTCCGATTTTGTTGCCCAGCTTTCACAGATACATGGATCAAGACAGAGCAGAGCAGGCAACTGTTTTTCCTCCTCAGCTGAAATTTTCAACCAATGCGGCTAGTTGGGCCTGCTGCAATTCCACCTCTGCCAGTGCCCTCTCTCACAGTGCACAGCCTGGGATGAAGCAGGGTGAACCCAGTCCCAGCTGTGCTGTCATCTGTGCAGCTGCAGCCAGGCATGGACTGCTGCTACTGCTCAGGGGAGAGGAAAAATGGCACAGCCACTCTTCATCAGTATCTTTGTGGTGTAGTCTGTAATCCTCCACACATGTTCTACCAGGCAAATTATCAAAGCAGAGCTGTATGTTTCAGCAAAGACTCTCCAGTATCCTTGGGTGATAATGTCTGGTTGTTTTCACAGATTTTCCTCAAACCAAGTTTACAAAGGCAGGCAGAGAGCAGTCCAAAAGTGAGCACAGGAGACAAACATAAATCAGAGCATAACAGAAGGATTCTCTCTCCCCCAGCTCTGCTGCAACCAACAGACTACACTGAAGGCAACACGCTTTCACTTTTGGCTTTCCCTGAGAACTCTCTCTACTCCCAAACCATTCTAACATGGGTTTTTCTCCCCAGCAGCAGTGGGATCCTGGTTCTCTTTCTTCACAGTATCTTGCTGCCAATTATATCCTGCAGCCAAAAGGTTGGGACCTGGCCTCACTGCCGAGACCTGCTCTGATCAGAATTAGGGATCCAAGCGCCAGCCCTGGAAGTTCATGCTGGAGCAATTCAAGAGGTTATATTAAAAAAAGCAGCTCTGCACCATCCACAGTACCTCTCATCTGACAGTTGCTAAATCTATTGCACGAATGGCAGAAGAGGAGGATGTGTCTATTCCTTGCTGCAGTATCTCAGAGCCAAGGTACTAACCTGTGCATCTCCCTCTCAGCTGCTGCTTACCTGTGGAGGCAGTATCCTCCAGCAATTCCTTGAGGTGAGTGATCTCCAAAATCATCCCCGTGTGATTTGCCAGGGCTTTGTGAGTTAGAGCCCTTGGAGCCGGCCTCAATGGCCCCACCAAGGGCTTGGCTGGTCATAAGACGGCCACCAGTAGAGTTGGCACAGCGCTCACGTGACGGAGGTGAGCTGAAATGAGGGACTGTGAACACGTGGTTGTAAACGCTTCATGGCAGGGCACATCTCTCATTCTTCCTTCAGCACCAAGTATAATGGGGGAAAGCAGGGGGCTAAGGCCTAGCCAACCCCTTTTGGCACTCCGAAAACATAACTGTTTATTAATAATAATAATACAATAGAGAAAGCCAAAGAGAGCAGACCCTACGAAACAGTGCAACAGTTACTTGACAACTGAACCCTACCAGCAGCAACAATAAACACAGTACAAGTAGAAATTATCAAAGACAACTTGGGAGGAAACCACAAGAAATGGCAGTTGAGCCTTATTAGTGCTATAAATCATAGAACTGGTTTCAGTTCCTGCAGCTCCTCACAAGCCGTATGATGCTGTCTCTTGCACAGCAAGCAATAGGGGTCTGCACAGCCTGGAGGCACAAAACAAAGCAGGCGGTGAAAAGTGCCGCTTTTTACCAAAGTAATTCTTAATTTAATTGTAAATCAAAGGTGGGGGGCTTTGCTGTCTGCGAGCAGTGAAGAGCAGAGTGAGACATGTGTGAGGTGGGAGAAACCTGGACTTTGTGAGGTCTGGAAACTTCTTTAAATGAACGTTTCAGGCAGTGCATTCTCACAAGACTATCGCTTTATTTATTTATTTAAAGATTTAGCATCTCTGTGCTCTGTGTTTGGCTGGTTGTCTTTAAGTCCATCATACGTCTTGAGCATTTTTCTTCTCCAGAGTTAATTTTGACAACAGGAGCTACAATGTTTGATTCTTCCTCTGACTGTCTTATGAAGTGAAGGTGGTGGAGGGAAGGATTAGTTCATCTCACCTCTATTTTTAACAGTGTTTCAAGCTTCTTGAAGGACATGATCATTTTTTACCTGGGATGCTCCTATCCCCAGCCATTGATGTGCATCATTGATTATCCTTCTTTTCCTGCATGGAAAATTCATTCTAAACTGAATATAGAGATTTTCTCAGCAGGACTGTAGGCTCACCAATAACCACTGTTATCTACCTTGTTCAGAGAAGCAATGAACCTAAGAATTAATAATAATCATTACTTATTTTTAGTATTATTTGAGGGCCAGCAATGTGTGCAGCATGGTAAGAGACCCAAAATGGGGACCATCATGGCCTGAAGACAAATGCTCTCACTCTGGAAATACCTGCTGTGAGGGAAAATTCTGATTCCCAGGAGTATCTCCAGACACTTTAAAGGGAATTGTCAACCCAAAAGAAATCCCAAGCATTAAACTGTCTGTAAAGCACCCCTAAGCAACAGCACCCTGATTATTGTGTGATGCCCTTATGCACTCCCTCATTGCAAGGAATACCTGATAATCATATAATAGCTGAAGGTAGCACAGCATGGAACAGCAAACCAAATGACAAAGACAGCATGCTCTAACAAGCCCAAAGGAGGAAAAAGTGGGGTTCTGTGAGTTACTGTTTTTGCTTTAAGTTTGAATTATTGATTATCTTCTCCTGGCCAGCAAGAAGATGAGAGTTGCACCATCTCAGCTGCTTGTGTTCTCAGAAACTAGTCCTTAACCATCTCACTTAAAATACAGTAAAAGCTGTTCACATCTTCAGGCTCAGGACTGTGACTGGAACTGCACATTAGGGAAGGAAGCACCACCAGGATGGTGAAGGTTGATTATGAGAGGCCCACGCAGACACTGCAATACACTCTAGTTTGCTTGTGTCCTCTGCCTGCCTGAAATGCCTAGTCAGTGAGTGACTTTTGGTGGAAAAATGATAAACACTAAGCAGTGTTTTTGCCCCGTCGTGTGTTATTTCTCTGCAGTAGCACTCACACTGGATTCAAATTCTCTCAGCCCGCTGAGCTGTGCTTTGTAGTCACACAAGCTCAGAGGAGAACGCTATGGTGGTTGCAACCCACTGCACAACCTGTTTGGTCCCTGATGCAACCACTTCAGTTAGAGGCATCTTAAAAAGACTAAATGTAACCCACTCTTCCAGTCAGACAGGGAAACCATAGGTTCTGCGTTGCCAGCAGCTACCCAGAGGGAAGGGCAAGGCCCAGATGGACCGTTTCCAGACCACAGGTACCATGGCTAGGGCAGAAGCAGAAGGCAGGTTTTTCACACTTCTGAGTGTTAAGCAACCAGCAGCAAATGACTCTAGTAGAGATACTTCACTGCACTGAGCAGCAGGAGCCAGTTTGGTTTGTGAGCTTGTGAGAGGCTGGAGAGAGGAAGATTTGCAGCCTGGCACTGGCAGGCAGCAGCAGCTGACACTACAGTTTGGTGATCACAGCCTAAGCCACCCCCTGCCAGACATAGCCGTCCAGCATCCCCTGCCTCCTGCCAGTAGTTCTCACTCTGAGGTCATCTTCCTCTTTGGCTTCATGAGAACTGATCTCATAAGCACAGTATTTTTGTTTTCTTGGTTAATTTTAATCCTGACTGACCCTGATCCCGGTCACTGTGTGGCCACCCATGGTGTGGCATCAAACAAACGAGGGAGCACTAGGAAGTAGGACAGGGCAGCCAGCAGGAGAGCCTTCTTCCTCTTACTACAGCATGTACTTATTGCCAGTGTAGCTTTTGGTTTTCATTTGGGTTTTTCAAAGGGGAACTTTCATTTATGGGGCAGAACATTCAACCCCCGGCTCTGTGCTTATAGCTGCAACAAGTTCACAGTGATCTTATGCTCCTCAGTAAGGAAAGTTCATCTGAGCCTGTCATAGATATGGAACTACCACAGCCTCTGCTAACACGCTTTTGTGTTATGGACAACCTCGTAAAAGATTTAAGGTGTACAGTATGAGCTCCACCATCTCACTGGGCACACATCCCATGCTGACTCTGGTGTCTTGACAGCTTTCTGAGTGTAAAGGAAATCTATCCTGTTGTCTCGAGTTCAGGACAGCCTGGACTTCATGCAGTTGTGCTACAAGACAGCCTACAGCAGTACATTGGGTGCTGAAACATTTTATGTAACTGCTATTGCCAGCAACCAGCAAAGAATAATGGGATACTTGGCTTCGTTCTTACTCAGTCTGGTTGTTCTTTTGTGTGTGAGACCACTTCTTTCAGTAGCAATAACCACATATGCCTGCTTGAAATGACTGTGAAGCTAAGGCTTGATCTATCACTACCTTGCTCAGGGAATAGGGCTCTATGTCAGCTTCTGTAAATAAGCAGATTGCACCAAGAATTACCCCAAAAGCACATTGTTTCCTTCTCATCAGACCAGAACAAGCTCAGGAAGCTCTGAAATACAGCTGCTTCTTCCACCAATGGGGCAACATCAGCTTCTGATCCTTCCAGTCCGCAGACTGGAGGCAGCTCTGTGTCAGGCCAGCTGCCAGCGGCCCATGGGGACACCCCAGAGTAGGGAGCATCCAGCAAGCTTCCGTTGTCTGTAGTCATGTGCTGTTTCCCAGGGGTCAGGGAGTGGATGGCAGAGGGAGCCCTCATAGGAATCACCAGTGGCTGAAGTATCCTGCTGCAAGAGAAATGTCCCCACAGGATGAAGGAAGCTGCCCTCTCTTCTCCCACACAAGTACAACGTGCTGCATTTCTGATGGGGGTTGATACGTCACCTCCTAACACAATGATTGTGATCTTCTGCCAACAGTTGCATTGCCTGCCTGAGGATAAGTCAGAAGTACAGGAAGTGAGGAGAGTATAAGCAGGTAAAAGAGGAGGGCTTTTGGCCCCCTCACATAGACTGGTTGTTGGAAAGGAAGGATTAAGATGTAATATTCAGTAGCCCTGGACCAAGCAGACCTTTGATCCATAATCCCAGGGTCCTTTCCATCCTCTGACCAATAGAATGAAAATATCCACAGCACTAAGAATTTTTTTTAAAAATTAATTTGTAGGAATCTTCAGTAACTCGCTTCAAACTTTCAAGCCTTTCTCCTCTATCTCATCAGCACTTAAAAAAAAAGCAGAGGGGAGGGAAAGTTTTGTTTAACAGTGAGAGCACAAACTAAGGGTCTGGGATACTGGGTTATACCTGTGACACTGGCAAGGGCTTTGGCATGTCACTGACATCTCCAGGCCTCCATTTCCAAACTCATAATGTGCACTGTATGTCTAGGGACACAAAATGCCTGAGACAGAACCAATTTGTGTGTGACACCAGTCATCTTGCCAGATCCAAACAAAACTGATTCCCACATCAGGCTGAGATATTGGAAACTGAAATGGCCTTTGGCACATGATGGTGAACATGGTCTATCTTGTCATGATAATGCTTTTGTCACTGCTAGCTGCCTTCACAGTCGCCAGCCTCTACCTTCTGCTGGATGTTCCCACCACCCAGGATGTTCCCTGCTCACCTCTTCAACACCCTGATTCAGCTTCCTACTTAAAATCAACTCCCAAACTCTGTTTCTGCTGTCCTGGCTCCCTCCAACACTGCATTTCCTTCTAAAGTGTAACCAGGGTTCAGATTTTGATATAGCTCAGTTACAGGGAACCAGCATCTGATTAGATCCTCCAAATAACATTATATTCCCACCCCTCTCATTACTTAGAGCTACTGAGAAACAATAGATGATCAGATGTGTCCAGGGAAACAGCTGGGGTAAGCACAGGGATAGAAAAGCTAACTTAGGAGAAAAGGCACCAAGAGAAAGCAGTGAACCACACTTTCACATTTTGCCAGCATAGCAAAGAGTGTGGGAACGAATTATAACCGTCAGTGAGATACCTCTGGCAATGAAAGCCCCAGTTTCTTCAGGAAACTGGTGTATGTTATACTGGCAAAAGCTGTATCTCCAGTAGGAGTTTGTCAGAAAACCCTTCCCAGGGTAGACAGAGCCAGCAATATTAAAAGGCAATAATATAGCCTAGCTGTAGGGAAGCCTCTTTTCATGGGGAGAACTATTTTCCTGTGACAAGTCTCAAGCAGCTAATTTCCAGAGAGCTTCACAGTACAGACAGAAGCTTTGTGCATCTTCTATATGAATATGTATTTAATTATGGCTCCAATACAGAACACATTAACATAAATAAAGAGAAGTAGAAAGCAGAAAAGGAGGGGGGGGAAAGGGCCTGTTTTTAACCTGTCTCAGTTAGCAGCAGCCCTGACTCTCCGTCGTTCTGGGGAGGATGTGGAGCAGCGTTTGGACATTACAGCATATCCATCTACTCCAGGGAGCTAGAGTCAGCCTCCTCATTGCTGCTGGGTCTTGCTTAGTGCTTGGTACAGGTAGGGCCATTGTCAGATAGCCATGAACCAGCATGATAAACAGACATAATACAGGGAAAAAGCTTGGGGGGGGGGGTTCTGAGGCTCATGATGACACTAGCCATCTGCAGACCCATAGGAGAAGGCCGTGAGGAGAAGAAAAGATGGCCACAGGAATGTCCTCTCTCCTCAAGATTTCCTGAGCATTTACACTGGGGGAGGTGCCCCTGCCAGGCAGGCAGAGCTTCCCTCTGAAAGCAGGCTCAGCATCTCAGAACAAAGTATAGCTCTCTCTTACCTGTCTTTCCAGCATCGTGACTGCAACACAGCCCTGACACTGGGCTTTCTTTTTTCTGCTGCCCTTCAGGGACCTGCCCCTACACAGACAGTAGCTTCCCAGTGCCATATTAACCCTCCATCTCTTTTGCCACTGACGGCCATGGGAGACAGCACACATCTCCTTGTCTCAGCTTTCCTCCTCCTTCTGCTCCTCCTTCCCCTGCCTGGCACAAGGCCCTTTCCACAACAGGAGCGCTTTACATTGCCAGATGATGGGCAAAAGGACAGATGAACAAGAACGATGGGGCACAGAGAAGGAAAGCTTTGTCCAAAGGTCATGGCAGAAAGCTCCCCCTTCCTCTGCCCCTCAGCCCTGCAAGGCAGTCCCTGCATGTTTGCACAAACACATCCAAATCCCCTGCCCAGTACCTGCTAATGACTTGTAGTTCATTAGCTTTCTAAGTTAATAAATCGTGTCCTTTGCATAGGACAGCAGAGGATTCCTTCAGTTGAGACCCTGCCCTGACTACTTTGGACCAGAGATAAAGAGATCCTCTCTCTCTTTCTTTCTTTCTCTTTCTTTCTTTCTTTCTTTCTTCAAAGGCAGGGGCCTTTGCCAGAGGCCAAATATTCTCTAATCTCTGTACCAACACTCTCATGTGCCCATCTTCAGCTGGACTTCACAGCTACATCCTCAGGGATATAATGAATTTCCAAAATGTGAGATACTATCTAATCTTTCATTACTATGCTTCAAAAATACACTCTGATGGAAATATAAATCTGAACCATTGACAGAAATCCCTCCCCTTTGTTTGTAATAAAGTTGTTTTGTAATCCTTTCTCAGCATCGTTAGCAGCAGTTGAATCCAACCTCAACATTGAAAGGCCAGGCAGAAACCAGCTGTGCCTGGTTTGTTTTTATGAAGTGCCTTCACGTGAAACCCTGCTCGGAGCAGGCCAGATCAAAACAGATCAAAAGAGATCAAAACAGCAAAATTCAATGCACGTGGCTCCTTGCTGTCCCATCTGCTGTAAAGGTCTGCTGCTGCCAGTGGAGTTGACAGGGTTAATTGTAAGAGGACTTTTTTCTTTTTTTTTTTCTTTAAAAAAAAATCCATATTGTAGACAAGGATAGAATGTTTTAGCCTCTTGTGGTCAAGGCTGGCTGGTCCCGATACCTACATTCAGGGCTGCCTCAACAAGTGCAGAGTTGTTTAATTATTGACAAAGAAGCAAGTCCTACAATCAGACTACACTTCATTTTAGGAAGAAAAAAACAACTCTGTCCAAAGTGGCAGTGCTTGAAAGTTTTGCCTGTTTGTATTTTGAACATCAGTGCACATAAAGGAAAATAGAAGGCCCAGCCTGAACAGCAGCTATGAGTGCTTAATATTCTCTTTGCAGATCCATAACAAATCAGTGCATGATTTAAAAATGTCACTGCACATCTGTATGTTGGTGTGTGTTGCTGCAAATCAGGGCAGGGGAAGGGGGAAGCAAAGAGGAAAAGCGATAGATCGTGCAAGCTATGTTCCTCTCTGCTGGATAACATCCCTGGCACTTGCTGCAAAGCACACATCGGGAACGCTGAAATCCTGAGCCCCCAGGAGGGTGCCTCTGCAGGAAGGCTCTGTGTCTTGCTGCAACACCTGGCCTCTGGGAGAGCACTGCTGCCAGTGTGTCCTACAGGCTGCAGACAACCTCTGCTGCTTTGTATGCAGATAATATCTGGGAGATCTTGCTTCTCTGTCAATTTGTAACTGTAATGGCTAAGGTTTGTATTTAAGAGTGCCCAAAATTATCTCCTAATCTTTCTTTGGGGGGCAAAAATCAAAGTGCCACTTTTTTTCCAGGGCATCTACTGCAAATATTGCTCTCACAAGGAAGCATGGGGTCTGCTCCCTCCATACATCCCCAGATGACTATTCATAGCCCACTGAGCAGAACTTCCAGGTTTATAACCGACTTTGGATCACATCTGGCTTGCCAGAGAAGACAGGAACAGACACAGCTTCACACACCCATGGTCCTCTGGTAGGGCAGTTGTTTTCATGGTGAGTCCCTCTTGCAGGGAGATTTGTTTCCCCAGCTGCTCCCACTAGCAGCCTGACGTACTTTACTTGTGTCCCAGGCACTGAACAAAGCTCAGTGGATTGAACAGAGAGTACCAAAATCCTCTCATGGTGATAGGCCACCATGTGCCTTTTAAAATGTGAGTGGGGAGACATTCTGGAGAAATGTGTACTGCTTGTGCTGTCCAGCTCTGAAGATAAATAGAAGACAAGTCTCCATGACTGCCTATCTGGCACCTTTCATGGGTAATAAAATATGCTCAATGCTTTTCAAGCTTTTCTACAAATAATCAGAACTGTTCGTCACTATGTTGAAAGAATTAGGTTTTTAGACACTGCTGGAATGATTAAATAGAGGCCTTTCTTTCAGAAGGGCATGAAATTTAGCTGAAAAGCAGGGTTTGTGAGTTTTCTGCTAAGCGGACAAACTAGCCGGGACAAACCGGCAGGAAGAAAGGCAGACTCTCCAAGAAGGCGCCTTTCCCCAAGCAACTAAGGAGCTCAAAGCGCACTGACTCTCAGTGTGGCATGTGCTCCTATGCTTGCCCATGTTACTGTGTGGGGAGAAAGACACACACAATACAGATTGCTGTGAGTCAGTCAGCCTCTGGGACAAGGTAGGAAGCTTGTTGTGTCTCCCGTAGCGGCGTGCAAGAAGAGAGAGGACTGATAGCCATACTGGGAGGAGATGTTAAATTCTCAGCGAGGGGTGGTGGCTGGGCTTGAAGAAGGAGGTGCTTCAGGAACTGCCAGAAAGTTGACTGACTGAGTAGAGGTGAGGAAGTAGATCTGAGTTGTCAGCACAGAAATGATCACTGAAGTATGTAGCAGGATAGAGCTACCTAGGGTCAAAGTGAGAGGGGAAGAGAGGGACTAAGATGATGTCATAAGCAATGCTGGTAGCAGGGAGGAGAAAAACCCACAAAGGAGACAATGCAGGAACAGTTAGAGAGGTAGGATGAAAACCAGGGAAGCAAAAGGCTCTGGAGCACCTCAGGAAGAAAGCTTGTAGATAAAGGAGGAATGATCCACACCAAAGGCAGTCAATAAGGCCTTGAAGAAGGCTTTGGAGTGTGCCAAGAATAACAACTGTGCCTCCGTTCATGTTGTGTTCCCTCACCTCCCGCAGCACCGCCCCCTTCTTTACATTTTATCTGTAAACTCTTCTGGGCAGGGACCAGGCCCTCTTCCCGGTCTAGCAGTTCAAGCAATCATTTGCTGTTCATACCAAGAATATTAATGGTATGAATGTGTATGGGTGCTTTTAAATAGTGGGGGTAATATATCCCTGAAACCACACTGCTATTAATTTACTCGCAGTACCCCAACGTAGATGCAACAATCTCAGTGTGAAAATTCAGCCTTAAACATACATAAAATTTACCCTTTATTCTGCAGACCCTGGCTTCCCTATCTTCACTCATTTTTGTTTTCGCTGCCACAGAAAGCTCCCCCTCCCATGCTAATCCTCTGCCTGCAACACCTTCCATGCACCCCCACTTGCAAAGACAACTTTCAAGATCCCTATTCTTTCAGCCCCCGTCTATGCAGTAAGAGCTGTGTTCAGCCCAGAGAACCTTTAAATATATTCCTAAATATTTATACTGTAGTTAGCACTGATCCAGGAAGGAATTTAAATGTTTCTTTGTCTCTCACCAGCTCCAGTGGCACTTAAAGCATGTACATAAGGGCTTTGCTAAACAGGAGTGGGCCTTAACACATAATTAATTACTTTGCAGTCTGGGCCCAAATGTTTGACTATATTGCAGTGATCAAGCTCTGTCTCTCGATTTCCTGCCTGCAGTACGTGGATAAAGAGAACAGATGATGATGTGAGGTGGAAACTCCATTGGCCTGATCTTGGGATTACTGGATAACTCATGACTGGCAAAATCCTGGATTGATTTCACATGGATTTTATGAGGCATAGAACTGGAAGGACTGATTTTTTCCCACTTCATTACATGGCAATGACTATCCTAGCCATGGCTCCTCATCCCATATTCAGTATTTCCCATGTCTGCTGGAAGGATATTTTCCTTCTGTTCATAGCACACTGTTTTTCAGTTGTCTTTAATTTGTAGACCCTGTGTATCTTCTAGCCCCCTTTAGAAAGTGAGTAATCATGGCAGTGTCCACACAAGATAGAATTTATGGCAATACTGAAACTAATTTTCCTTACTGCTTTCCCTGGACCCTTACTGGCAATCTATGTAGGTCCATGGAGAGCAGACTGCAAAGCACTGCCCCAGCTCTTAAAAGACATTCTTCTGCTCACAGTTTCAAGCGCCACCAATGACCACTGGTATGTGAAAAGCATTGTTTGGATTTAGACTGGAGCAAAGTCCTGGTAAACCAAAACTCATTATCATTTTCCCTTCCTGCTAAAGTTAACCTATTCTGTGCTCTCAGTAAATCAAATATTAGAACTACAGACTTTCTGCAACAGAATACTGTCTTGATAATCATTTAGTATGTAGAATATGAAGCCATTAACAGCTAGCAACAAGGAGGAAAGAAGATTACTGCCTTCTAATCTTTCATTTATTCTACAGGTAGCTAATGATTACTTAGACATGGTCAGTTACCATTACCTGCTAAGTTTCACAAAGCCCTGTTTCTATAGTGTTTTTTGAAAACAGTAGAGGGAAGTACATATCTAATACAAAGAAACAGTCTCTGAGGGTATAGTCACAGAAACCCCAGGCCAAGTAGTAAAGGTTTTTAGGCACTCACTAAAACCAGTGAAAATTAGACACTCTTAATGCCCTTACAAATCTGAATCCTTGTGACTACGGCACTTGCTGTCAAGCATTATGATGCTAGAAACTTGAGATGAAATTAAAGCCTACATCTACTCACAAGGGACACAAGCTATTTCTCTGAAGTTGTTTTTATTTTTATTTTTAAACCAGAACTGCAGGACAACTTTTTTCTTTCCATTGCCACATTAACATTGTTAATAGAAGCCGTATTTTCAACTCTGATAATAGCCAAAAAAAGAAAAAGTGTGGCAAACCAGTTCTGACTTATTTGCTCAGTATCAAAAGCCATGACATAAAGTGCGTAACATCTGTGCCTTCAACTGCCATTTCACGGCACAGACCTTTCCTTCGTACCGGCTAGCAAGAGAGGCCTGTGACTAATCTCACCTGTACAGCCAGAGCTAGATAGCGACTACAGGCTGGAGGTGAGAGCAGGGTGCCCAGAGCTCGTTCTATTTCTGGCTCCGCTACTAATGCCATGAGCATGAGCGAGGCGCTCACAGCGATGGGGCTGAAAAGCCTTTGCTGCAACAAATCACCTGCTTTCTATACTACAAGGGTTTGCCGTAACTTTGCAGAGGGTTTGCAAGACAGGTGGTTTCATCTGTGCCCAATTCTCCTCTGAGCTCTGAGGGCTTAGCTGGACCAGCCTGTGCCCGCAGAGCAGCCCAGAAGAGCTCAGATCTGCTCATCCTTAAGGCAAGCAAAATCTACCCCTTTTCCTTGGGTTTTGGCAAGAGAAGGAAAATACAAGGGAAGCAACTGGCAGGACGTGAACTGCTGTTGGGTGAGAGCTTTATGTCATTGTCTGGTTTAACTTCACCATCACTAGCTATGTCAGTGAGTTTAAATATTAGCAAAGGCATTGCTCAGTATTGTCAAGGACACACAGAACACCAGCCCAGTATCTAAATGAAATCCATTAAAAAATGGGTAAACAAGATTAACATAACCTGAGTGAGAACACAGCAAATACATATACTCATGAATCATTTTACACCTATGTGTAAATGTGCAACAGCCCTCATCAAAGGTAGCAGAAGAAACTGGTAGTGACTTAATTGGATTATGTCTTTCATCCTGGAACTGTATGAGTAGGTCTCATCAGGGGCAGGACACTGGCTTTGCCACTGTAGCCCCCGCTGCAAAGTCTGGGCCAGCCAGGCTAAAACAGCGAGGACAAACCCAGCTCTGTCACGATGCTCCCACCCAGGCAGCCTGGGTTGTCCAGCAGGGCTTGGGAGTCACTGGAGGCTGCCCCTCTATCTGTCTGCCGTCACCACAGCCCCTCAGGGGTGGGCTGGCCACAAACACTTTCATGGCACTTGTATCTCCAAGTGGTTGTGTATGGGTGCGTAAAATTCCTCTCCATGAGAAGACTGAGGAGCAAAGAAAGGAGGAAGGGAATATTGGGGCCCTGCTCTATGTAGCACCCCGCAATGGGATTCTCCTCTCGTTTCAGGCAGGGAGCTGGAGTCACACGCAGAGATGTTTGTGCACGAGCAAGGCCTTCTCAGAAGAGGGCCCTGAATTCTGCCATTTGTTTCCCTTTTCAATCTGACAGGGCAGAGACAGATTTTATTGAGCTGCTGAGAAACTCGTGAGGCCTGTCTATTCACTGAGGCTTTTCTGAGAGCGTGGGTTGAGAGGTTTATTGGATCCGGGGTTAATTTGGTATCCATTTTTCACAGCATGTCCATTCATATTAACTCGCCCTCACGGTCTGTTTCCATCCCCTCCTGCCCCTCGAATATTGGAGGGGAACGGGTAGAGGGAGCTCCTTGTCTCCAGCTGGTCGCTTGCTGTTTGACTCTTAGGTCCCTCTGGAAACAAGGTGCCTTCCTGGAGGCCTCTGGCCTCTCATGGTAGCTAGGAGCGTGAGGATCACATTCCTGGTACTGTCTCTCTCCTCTTTCAGGGTGGGAGCAAGGGGTTCCCTGATGAAATCTCCAGCCCCCCCCAGTACTGCTCTGCTACCCTGCACAATCTCCTCTCCTTATATCAGACAGGAGGGGGTGTTTCCACAAGACGCATAACCTGTAAGAGAACTTGGGCCTCACGGATAAAGCTGCCTGCCCCCATCAGCCAGGAGGGACACACAAATGCCTCTCTGCCCAGGCCTGGCTGCTGAGGATGACCCACAGGGAAGCAGGCAGGTCCCTGGGGAGAGTTGCTCTGAACCTAACATTGGGTGCACTAGTGTCCTTTGCATGAAAACAGTTACGCTTCTGCCATCACCGCTGCACACCTGCTGCTTTAAACAACTGTACAAGTTCTCGCCAGGAGTCATACGAAGCACCCTATTGCATAAGCCTACTCCAGACCTGGCTAAGAAGCCCAGTTCTTCAAATGTGATGAGTTTGTTGCCTTTTGGAGGGCTCCCTTAGCCAGTTTTGATCCAAAGCTCACCTAGAGTTAATGCTTGGAAGGAACATCAAGGATACCAAGAAGAGCTTCTACCCTTACATTAGCAGTAAAGGCTGAACAGAGAAAATGTGGGCTCATAGCTGAATGGGGAAGGTGATTTAGTGACACTGGATGCAGATAAGGCTGAGGTACGCAATGCCCTCTTTGCCTCAGACTTCATCAGCAAAGTCTCCCAGGCCTTTGGACTTAGAGGCAGAGTTCAAGAAGAAAAACCACCAGCAGTGGATGAGGGTCGAATCAGTGACTGCTTGAGAGATCTTGACCCTTACAAGTCCATGGGACCCAATAGCTGCATCCAAAAGTGCTGAGAGAGCTGGCCGATGTCCTTGCAAGGCCACTCTCTAACACCTTTGAAAGGTTGTGGAGGTCAGGGGAGGTCCCTGATAACTGGAGAAAGGCAAATGTGAAGCCTACACATACCTACAGGGAGGTCATTGATAAGAGGGAACTGAGAACTTCACAGGAGTGCATGGCAGGAAGAGAAGAGTCAACGGGCATAAACTGAAATGAGAGGTTCAGGCTAGATAAAAGGGAAAAAAAAAAATTCCCCGTAAGGTCAGTGGGGCACAGGAGCTGGTTGGCCAGCAAGGCTGTGCACGCTCTGTTCCCGGAGGTTTTCAAGACCTGACTAGACACAGCCTGGAGAAACCTGGTCTGACCTGGAGCTGACCCTGCTCTGAGCAGGAGGTTGGACTAGAGATCTACTGGGTCCCTTCCAGCCTGAATTATCTGGTGGTTCTACACTGAACTGAATTGGGTAGCAACAGTATGAAATTAAAAATACAGAAATACAATCCTGCTGTTGACACAAATAGCCCCAATTCCCCAGACTGCTTCAGTTCTCAGTCTGCTCTGACTTATGCAAGCGGCCAGACTCTCAGCCTAGGCTGCAACACAGATGTGTCTTCACTACTCTTTTTCCTATGCCAATCTGAAGGCTTGAGGCTGCTGCCACTAAGAAAAGAGTCAGATGCATATGAAGCAACTGCAGAGGGTGGCTACTTGTGTAGAGTCACCATCACTTCCACTCCTTTTCCCAGCTTTCTTCTCCCCTCCTCTCCTTCTCGCATTTCTCCTTTGATAATAGCAGGAACAAGGAACTGAACCCCCAGGACTCATCCTACAGGCTCTGTGTCCCACCTCTCCCTGTCCCCCCTCCACTTCCTACAGCTTGATGGACTTTACTTCTGCCAGACCACAGCCCCTCTCCTGAGGGGTAACGACAGCGTCCTCAGCAATCACAGAGTGAGCAGCCTGATGATATTAAAGCGTCTTTCACCCTTCTCCCTAGCTATGGCTGAGGCAAAGCACAGCTCAGAGAGCTGTAAGAAACAGGAACCTGATCACGAGCAGCCCTGGCCAGAGAGACGATTTTAAGGGAAGGCTGCAGCAACCTCATGTTTAGAGAAGATGCTTGAACTCCCCTCCTAAGTGGTCATGGAAGCTATTTTCATCTTCAGCTGCTGCAGATTTGCTTCTGGGATGGTGGCTGCACTGAGTGGCTGACACAGCCCTGAGAATCAATCAAAAGTAATTGAAACAGAAGAGGCTTAGCAATCAACCTATTAGGTTGCTGGAGCCAGAAAAAATGCCGCTATGAGGAGCCAGAGAAAGGGGAACTGGCTTTCCTCCTGAAAACTTAATGCAAGGGAGAAGCTTTGGCTATGCTGTCTTTTCTTACAAGAAGAATGAAAATCTGTGGAATTCTCTTTCTGTGTATTTTTGTCCTCTTTAATGGGAAGGAGAGAAAGGAAAGAACCATTAAACCATTAGCTGTAAAAAATACCATCTCGTTCTCTTTTCTTTTCTTCATTCCCCCCTCCACTCGCAATAAAATGATTCTTTGCTCTCAACTGTTGTCTGCTGTGGCAGCAGTTGGAATGGTCTTTGTTTTTCTTCACTTCACTGCTCCTCACCAGAGGACTTCGCTGGCTATAGCAACCTATTAAGCTGGTTGCTGGATCTCTTCTGTCAGAATGGGAGCTGCTGCCAGAATCTGGTTATTTCCAAAGCCTGCATGAATCAGTTCCCACAAAGCCAGACCTAGGAGCCGTCGACAAGTGGGTGAGCCGAAGTGTTAGGAGGTTGCCATCCTCTTCTAATTAATAGTGTATGCCCCTCCACCATCCTTCATCCAGGTTTCACAGCCTTCTGGCAGAGGCCCCAAGGGGATTTACAGGGGTGAGCTTAATATTTCATCTAAATCATTAGAGTGAAAAAGAAAAATTAAATGTGATCTTTTGCAAAGGCAGAGGAAAGCTGCAGCCTGGGTGCTTAACCGCTTGCATTCACGATAAGAGATGCACAAAGAGAAAATGTAACACTGAGAGTTTGAATTTGGAAAAGACTGCCGCGTATGCCAGTAAGCAATATTTTATCAGCCTCCTCGGTGAGCTGATGTCTGATGGGCCACACAGCCCTCYTTCCTACACAGGTAGCATGCTGAGCTGAATTATTTTAGTTACAGAGGATGTACTGACTTGACCCTGATACCAGGGACTCTCGTTGACTCTGAATTCTGCATAATACATCCTTGGTTAGATGTGATTATGAAACATAATAACCCTTATTAGTATTTGGATGATTCTTTCCCCCACCTCAAATTCTAATTAATTTGAAGGGAATGAAAACAGAGTTTCCCCTTTCATCCTTATCTACACAATAAAACATGGCAAGGAGAGTTATTTAAGTATTATGATTGAGATTTGTATTTTGATCTTTGCAGTGGGAACAAACTAGATGACCAAGGGGATCTGCCTTTAGGTTCTGGGATGGTTAGAGCAGTTGTGCCTTGTTCACACTGCCTATGAAGAGCCTGGATATGTGGTGTTGCACACGTTCCTGGAAGTTCCCGACACCAGGGATTTTTCCATGGTTTGGACAGGCCATGGAGAGGGCACTCACATCAGTGAGATTTACTCAGGGGGGTTCTACCTGATGGAGGTTTTATAGAGTTGAAGGGAAATGTCTCCTGGGGTCTGCAGAACAGCGTCCACAGTTTTATCAAAGTTTCCTGCTTTCTGAGGGTAACATTGGAAGTGTCTGGGCAAACTGCGGATTTGGGGACCTTAGTAATTCCTGCCAGCATTTACTCTGTGTCTGTGCAATGGTGCAAGAACTGTCCAGATTCACCATCATCTACAATATATATGGGGGATTTGCTTTCCCTGTGCGTTCCAGCCATACCACTCCAAACACATCTTCAGAAAGCCTATGGCTTTCATGAGAGGTTTACATGAAATGGGAGTGGGGAATTAGAGACAGGAGTTCTCTGCTAAAATTATGTCCTAACATTGCTAAGAGAAAAAACTAATTTTTTACACTAACCCCCTACAGCAGCGCTTGATCCAGTATTACCCTCCTCCTAGGGAGCAAAGATGATAATGCCATGCACAGCTCAGGAATAATACTGGAGTAATATAGGAGGTCATAATTGCTGGAGAACTATGTCCTAGAGCAAGCCTCCCCTGAAAATGCTGAGTTATCAGAAATGCAATGCCCTTCTGCCATCATCTGCAAACAGCATCTGAAAGAGGTGTGATTAGACCACAAAGTTTGAAGTTGGGACCATCCAAATTCTGATGCCAGTTCTGATCTGTATCTTACATCCCCCTGGGGAGTGTTTAATAGGGCTCAGACGTTCAGAGGTTCGTAACATCTGTCACTCAAAGACCTTAAAATGCACCACGGGTACTTAAAGTCTCCAAAGATATTTAACCTTCTGAAAACAGGCAGAATACAACCTACCTCAGAGGTAGACTGAAGAAGAATTAAGGTTAGTATTTATAATGTGCTTTAAGGGGAAAAAGGACAAAAATATTACTTTTAGTTCTTGATTATTTTGAGCAGGAGAAAGCTGGAGGCTATTCAGATGAGAAGGGGGATAGGATTGATATTAGTACTAGGAGTATCGCTGGGTCACTGTTTTTTTACAGGCACCTTTAACAAATAAATGCATGGATTATATGCAACACGAAGGAATTGTTCTGGACAGGTGATGTTTATTCCATCAAAGGGACATTCTCAAAGGACATGCAAAGTCTTCTCAACTTTTCAGGATTAGCAGTGAGTGACCTCATATCTACTCCCACCACTGGTGCCTAACACTTTGCAGAAATTTATGCACAGAATGTGACAACTTGTCATGAAATGCTCAACTTCATGTATCCCATTTTCCTGTAGAGTTCTCTGCATAATATATAAACACAAGGGGGTGGGGGGAATCTCTCTGAAAGCTCCTGCCAACTCACATCTATTTCATTCTTTTCTTTTGAAGAGAAACCTATTCCTGATGGTTTATCATTAGAATGTTTAATAACTGTGACGTTATAAAAAAATGGGAGAAAAATTATGTAAAACCAGGTCTAGCATGGTCTGGATGCACTCCTGAGAACTTTCCATACTGAAACCTGGGCCTGTAGATTGATCTCCACTGCAGGAACCAATTGACTGTCACAGGTCAATACAGCCAGCCGTCGGATATTGCTGATGAGGCAGGTTTTGGGCCAGCCTGCTGTGACTGGACAATTCATTTTCCTGTCCTCAGAGATCTTGCTCTTCCTAGTGCTTGGGCACCCACTGTACCACAGGAGCAAATACGCTCAGACTGATGTCAGCAAAGTGATTCTAGCTGTCACCTGGGCAAGCTGTCCACATTTGTTTCAAGGCTCCCATAACACTCTACAGACAATGCAGTGAACAGGAACTGCAGTATCTCCTGCCGAATTGCACACCCTCCTGGGTGCCAGGACCGTAGACAGGCAGACAGCCATCACACTGAGGGATGTTTTAGGCAAGGCCTCTGAGACAAACCTCTACTTTCAATAAAGTGCCACAGATCTTTAATGCCCATGCAGAGTAGGCAGCTGTTACCCAAAGGACATTCTCYACCCTTAAATTACACGGAAATTATTTACCTCTGAAGCTATGTTTAGCCCGCAGAGATTCAAATATATAATTCTAGGATATCTAGTTATTTGATTAAAATGCTCATATAGTCACCTAACTACTAATGCTGCCAACTAACTGGACCCCCTAGGGCASTGCTGTGTGTTTGATTTTGGTGTCTCACCCTAAGCCAGGGTCTCACTCTAAACCAGGGGATCCTGATCACCAGTTTAAACCCAAGGGTTCAACCTCCCCAGCACAGTGACTCGGAAGAGCAGTCAGCACAAAGGATAGAGAGGAGGCAAAGAGGTTTTCCCTGCTGGGAAAACCAGGCAATTCCATGCAATTTCCCTCTCCTGCTATAAGTTCCAGAGCAGTAGCTGCTGTGGTTGATTCCCTGAGGAAGAGAATCCCTCTCTGCTGAGGAGACATAGCTTCCACTGAGAAAACAACACTTTTCAAAAATAAGCAGCAAAGCACATGAATGAGTTCCACAGCCTTTCCTGGAACCTTGTGCTCACAGTCACTACAAGGACTAGGAATGGTGCCTTCATCATCTTCCCCATGAAGAACAGCTCTCATTTTATCCAAAATCACCTCTGTCCCACATGATTTAAAGTTTGAGCTTTTTGCTGTGATTGTCACAGTCAATTATTTCCATTGAAAATCCAGGTGCCAAGATGCTCAAAAACAATATTACATATGAAGGAACTCATTGCACACCATTTTAAGCTCCTGCTAGGAATAAATATTCCTTCACCCTGCATCCTTTTCCCACCTCAGGGTCTCTGCAGACAAAGAACTATGTCCTAGCAATGCTATGTGATTTTGTGATAAATAGATCTAAATTCTTCCTTTTCTAATAATTCCTGGGGTTTGTCATAGATGCTACTAAAGTTTTAACAGTCTCTTTTACTGAAAAGGAACAGAAATTATGACCATCCTGACGGTGTCTGTCCTAGCACTCCAACACGATAGCTGGGACTGAACACAAGGCCACTGGTGCTCTGTACTTTGTGGTGTCCATGTCCCTGTAAGCTGGTTCACCGCTGACTCTGCAGGAATCAGGGGAGAGCCTGAACGGGTACTTTTTCAGAAGAAAAAGGAGGGGAAGGATGAGTGTACATGCCTGATTAGTTACAGGCAATTAAACATATCTAGCTTCCCCTTGCCTCATTCCTAACCTCCAGCCAGCAGAACAGCTTGGCTAGCAGAAATCCAGTACAGCCATGTCCCTGTGCATGAGCCCTCCATTCCCAATGCATGAACCCTGCATGCCCAAGCCTCATCCTTATAACATGGTGCCTGAACTCTTTCAGCCCCTGGCCATCAAGGCATTTACACTCACCTCAAGCTGCCACTGCTCATCTTGAACCAGAGCAGAAGAGACTTTCAGAGATACAGGGCTGCAAAAAACTTCTGTGATCCACTGGTCTGCAGGTCTGTGGGTTTCCCTGACTTAACACTGGTTAACCCAGAGCCCTTACTTTACAGAAACATTCTGTCCCAATCTAAATTTAAAAACTGCTTTTGTTCCAGCACCAATCCTCTCCGATACTTTTCTTGCCTAAGAGCAGTGGAGCCTCTGGGGTTCTTCCATAAAGAAGCTGCCGTTGTAGGTGGGGAGAGATCAGACTCCTTGTCCCCTGCCTCCTGTCCTCCCACAAGGACTGCTGTGTATCCTCCTAGGACCCTCTCTTCTCCTCCCTCCCATGGTTTCCAGTGCTGTGGCCAAGCCCCCCAAGAAGAGGCTAATCAGGGCTGGATATTGTCCTCACCCCCGCTCCGCATCCTGCTTCTTCTGCCACTTCCACCTCCAGGGATCAGGCTCTAGACTGTTCCTCCAGCAAGAAACGCAGCCTCTTGCTGTTTAAAGAAAGAGGTGGGTGGCGAAAGAGTCCTTCAAGCTAAGTAGAGAGGCAAAATCTGCAGTCAGAACTGCAAAATCTGTTCTTTCCCAATGTACTTGTTACATGCAGGCCACTGCCTTGGCCTTCTCCTCAGAATAAGTCTGACCCTGCTGTGTTAGACCCTTCCCCACCTGAGACTTCCAGACCCAGTTCACACAAGCAGGAAGAGAAACTAAAGCACTCCTTTAATTATTTGTCACCTGTATTTATCATTGCCATTAACACTTACAGAAGTCAGGGAAAGGTGTCCAGTACCTCACTGACATTAACCACCACATGCTCTGTCCATTGACTATCTGGGCATGTTTTCACTTCCCACCATATCTGCAGGAGAGGGTCACAGGTCAACCTTTCCCCACCTCTCCCTGGGTCACTTAGTTTGCATCAGGAGGCTTTCCTAGTCAGACAGAAGATCTCATATACTACAGACAATCTCATTCTCCTTTTAGCTGCTGCTGTTCCTGCTACTTCTGAAGCTGCATGGGGAGCTCATGAGGCCCATGCTGTTCTCATCACAGTCTGCACCTCTTCTGAACAGGGCAAAGCTATATGGATGGGAAACACTGAGGAAAAAGACGCCCATAGGATTGGTCTTACTACAGCATATAACTGTGTTGGAACATGGTCATTCGTCAGAAAACCACTTTGACTGAATACATTTTAGCTTTAAATGAAGACAAGAACAAATCAGTATCAGTTTTAACCCCCATGTTGTCATGTCTCATCATTTTACCGAAGGCCTTGTAATACCCAATATTTTTCTTTAAAGCCTGTGTTCCAAGATTCAAGTTACATGAGAACCTCATCTCGATCACTCTTTTCTGCTTTTACTTCTTTCTGTCTTTTTTTTTGTCACCCTCATATAGCTTCCTGACTTTGTGAACCTCAGAGTTTCAATAAATAAATAGACACCCTCTTCCTCACTGACTTTTTTGTCCCATGATCATGGGATTAGCTGGACTTCTGATTTTACACTTTTTGGGCTCAGCTGTGCTGTAAGGACAGGGACTCAAATATGGGCAACAAGTACACCACCAAAATGTTTTGCCCTCTCCTACAATGACTCAAAAGACATGTTTACCATTGTGTCAAATAGCACAGTGAATGCAGTTGTATTCAGATCTCAGAAAATATTGAATTGTAGGCCAATCTCAGCACAGAGAAGAGGGTTTAAGAAAGTGTTAAGGAGCTGAAAGTATAATTATCTTTCTCTAAGATCCCTCCTCATGCCCAGCATCTCACCTCATGGCCCAGATCTACTCCACTTAGCCTAAATCTTCTGTCCCCCTCTCCCTACATGTCTTTTTAGCCATCTGCTGTAGGGTACTTTTACTCAGAACAAAACTGAGAATTTTACTCTGAGTTACTTGCTGTCAGTCCAAAGTTTTGGCTCACTCTGTTTATCTGCGTGCATGGGGAACATTAGAAACTATTTCCATAAAAGGGTACTAGGGTGCTATTTGATACAGGGGTCAGAGTAGAGGACGTAGTCTAGATTCTACCAAGACAGAGTTTAAAGGTAGTCTGGATAAATGGGGTTTCACTGTAGAGCAGACAGGGTTAGAGGTCAGCTTTTGCAGAGAAAGAAGAAGAAAAGAATACTGATCTAAGTGGGTAATTTCCTCAAAAAGCAGACTTATTTATCAAAAGCTGAATTGATCTAGCTTGCACAACATTAAAGCCAAAGAATAAATGATAAACAGCATCTTCATTTGTCACATAGTAAAAAGAACGAAAGTGCACAACTGGGAAAATGTAATTTGGAGAAAAGTCTAATATGGAAAAAAAATAAGGCAGAGTTGCACTAACAAAATAAAACCAACCTGTGATTTATTATTGACTATTGTGTGTTCTGTGCTGTATTTTTTTATTCAAATAAAGCCCCGTTCAAATTCCTCTGAGATGACTTTTCAGCAACATTTAGCACATTGCAAAGCAGGTCTTGAGAGTCACGAGTTCAAGAAAGGACTTGTGTTCCTCTGTCCTCCAGCCACCTGATCTACACTACAGACATGACTTATTCAGCTGTGGTGATGCTGCTGGTGGGAGGGAATAGTCTGCCTTGTGCATTAGCATCTCCTGTAAATTATCTTAGGAACAAGACTGATATGGCTACAGACTGAAGTAGCATGTCAGCTGTCCTAAGCTGGAGGGAAAGAAACAAAGAGAGAAAAATGAAATTTTGGAGGGAGCGGTATGAAAATTTTTTAACCATGCATTATTTGCATAGGCGAACAGCAATAAAACACAGATATGTTCTCCTCTGGCTTGAAGCAATGCAGGAAGACCTGCTGTTAGATCTCCTGATGCCACTTTTTTCCTTTTTTATTATTAGTCTCCTACATTTTCTCTGCCTTTAACTGCAAATTGCTTTCCAGTCAGCATTCTGTGACAAGGCTAACCAGCAGCAACCAGAGCCTGGGCAGCACAGGGCCCAGGCAGAAGGCGATGACTCCTATTCACAGCAGTGACACCTCTGTCTTGTTTTCTTACCTTCCCTGACCCTTGGAGATCAGGGGGCCCTGACCATAATGCTCAGGCAGTGAAAAAACACAAGTCCTGCTGGACTTGCAGCTGGAGGAGAAACAACTTCAGGAACTGGGAAAGGAGCTGTCAGCTTTCATTATTAATATCCAGCTGTTAATATTTAATGTCATAAAACTGCGGCTCCCTCCGCAGCCTAGTCATCAGACATGCAGGGGTCACACCAGCCCGAATCCTTTAGACAGACGATTCAATGTCCCTGTGCTTTAGCTTCATGCCAGAACTGCTAAAGGTGTTCTAGATGTGTTTGAGATGAAATGCTAGAAGCTTTAATAAAGCCTGAGATTAAAAAAAAAAAAGGGAGGAGAGGAGAGGAGAGGAGAGGAGAGGAGAGGAGAGGAGAGGAGAGGAGGGGAGAGGAGGGGAGAGGAGGGGAGAGGAGGGGAGGGGAGAGAAGAGGGGAAAGAGTGGTTATGTTCCTGCCTTCCCAGCCAGCTCTGCTCTTTGGCACTGACCCCATCCACTAAGCCAAAGGGCACTTGCAGCTTGCAAAAAAAAAAAAAAAAAAAAAAGTGTTGTCCAATGTAAGACTGAGTGTTAGCATAGTTCAGACATCACCCACCACTGCAGCTGAATCTGCAGGACCAAATCGGTGCCATAGGCTTGGTGTACTGGCACAGAGGAAAGGTTTGAACACATAGTAAAGGGAGGACCAAGATTTAAGTACTGGAGACTACTGAAGCTATAAAATGCTATGACAGGAAAAAGACCATCTAATCTACCCCAGCCTGTGCTCCCAAGCATCATGGTTTGTACTAAAGAGTGCAAGGTAAAGCATGCCATGAAATGCTATTGAATGTCCGATCTCTTCTTCTGGCAGATGAAGGGAGTCGGACTGGGCCTCTATAACAGGGGGCAGGCAAGGGACCTTTTAGTGGTTATTTTCAGAGCCATCATCCTTACAGCTTCACAGAGGGGTCAAACACAAATGTTGCTAGCAGGCGGTTTTCCTCTCAGTGGGAGCAAGCGTGCATCACCTCTCCCGGCACAGAGCCATGGATCCCGTTATTCCCCCTCCTGATCCCAGGCTCTCCCTGTGAGTGGTTCTGTTTGCGCTGCCAGCGGTGCCACTAAAGCTGCCTCGCAGTATTAATTTTTAAAGACTCCTTCCTCCTCCCGGGTATAGATTCAGAGACAGCTCCAGAAGCCCACATGTACATGCTAGTGCAGCGTAGCAGTCAAACACATCAAACGAGATTTTAAGGGAGAATAGGGGAATAAAAAGCACAGCCAGAATGTTTTGGCACACAATACAAAGATATGTGCAGCACCCTATGCTACATCTGCTACTTCTTAGCCTTCCCTGTCTCTCCTCTTTCCACCTGTAAGCTCAAGATTGCTTTCTCTCTATTTTTTTTTACAGAACAGTGTAGTCAGGGGGGCTGGAGCACCCCAGGCAATGAGAAAAGTAATGAGAATCCTACAGGTATGTTAGTCAGCACGACATGCAGACAGCTGAGACAGCACACAAAGAGTTGGTCCAATTCGGCAAAGCTCATTAGCATTGACTTGGGGCTACTTTTGCCAGACCTTGGGTAGCATGAGGTCCCAGGTGTTTCTGAACTGCACTCTGGGCTCCAAGCTGCCTCAGCAGCCCAGCACTGGCCTTTGCTGGTACTATGGCTTTGTATAGCACAGCTCCTCGGCTAGGTGACACAGAGCAGAGCACTGCAGAGCACGATGCAGAGATAGCTGAGTGACTTTTCAGGAAACAAGCCGGATGAAGCAGTGCCCATATTGAGATGGAGCTATCAAACCTAGCTGGGCTTGAGCTGACTTTATGTGGTGCCATCATATGCCTCTGTCCCCCAGTTCTAAAACTCCACATTTTGGGAGCACAGGGCAGAGACACCCCAGTTCTCTGTCTACAGAGCCAGCTCAGGTTTGCAGAGTCTAGTTGTGTAAACTCAGTACTCTATGAGCATATGGGATCCAAAGCCTATTTTCATCTGGAAAGATATAGCTGCATCCTGGTAGTGCTGTGCCTCAGTCCACCTCAGGCTATTATGCATGAGGGCAGTTCTAGCTTCATACCCACATAAAGGATAATCCACAATCCAATTAAATTGCGTATGGATGCCTAGGAATGGACTGCAACTAAAACAGGGTGATTATGACTGTAATGGTCACATGCGATGAGCAGGACAAAGCAAACCTCCTATTCCACCCCACTCAGTCATGGTAAAAGTGACTATTTACAGACAGTGTCTCACTGTCTATGAACAACAGTAACTTCAGACAACTCCTGCAAACTAGGACAACAAGTGAACTCCAGCAGTTAATTATAGTAAATATTTACATAACGGCTGGGCCCTTCAAATTTAGAAGGAATAGTTAATGCAAGGACATGCCCTTTAACCATCCCATTTTATTACACAAACCACTAGGGAGCCCAGCACACTAAGATTTGCAAATGAACTATTTGATATTGGCTGAGACATTAAACTACTTACCTAGTGCTATAAAATGCATAGGTACAGTACATCATTCTTTTTGCAGAAATTTCAATCCCATTTACTTCAGTTAACTCTTCATACGCACTTAATGTTTTGTATGCTACAAAGAAACATAACCCTAAATAGACCTGGTGCCACAGCTTAGCAGAGTCTGACTTAAAATAAAACTGTTTTCACCTTTGCTGTTACTAAATTTGGCATCACTTATGTAGATTCTATTGATGTGTCTAATCTACTTAACATCCAGGATGTTCTCCCATTAACTGGTTGCTTGGGAATTTGCCTTACATGAAAAATTCTACTCCTATGTTCCATCCCCTGTTTATTCCACAAATGCACTGTGTAATTAAACCAGATTCTTTAAGTGGGGTAATATTTTATCATCCAAAATGATTTGGTTCTCGTGAGTATTGTAGTGAGACCTATAACAGCAATTGTTGTGGATGCTGGGACTGAAGCAGCACTGTGGTTTCCAGTGAGGACATAGTTTTAAAAGGAGCATAATCTAAGTTTGGGAATCCAAGTCAGTCACAAGCACCCTAGTCTGGCAGGACTCAGATGTGCCTTGGGTAAAGTGTGATCTACCCTGGGAGCAAGACAAGACATTAACGTCTCTCAGGTGCCACCAGTTGTGGCCAGTGGCTGGAATGACTCTGTAAACATCCAAAGACGAAGCACAGTGAGCATGATCATCTTCAGGAGCTCAGTGCAGAGGGAAAGGGAAAGGAATGAAACACAAAAAATCCCAGAAGACATTTCCCTTTCTCCTTTACAAAAAATTGCATTCCCAGCCACACAAATCAAATATGGGAAAGGGTTGTCCACAGTTGCATTAGACATAGTTTTAGGTGGTTCATAAAAGAGCTCTTCTTACTGAAATGTTATCCCAGGTAGTATTTACTGCTCTATGACTTCCTTTCTAGAGGATTTTTGTGTTACCTTGGGGAGGAAAATACTGAAAGGTATCATAAGTCAAGGTGCCAAAGTGTATGGTGTAAAATTAGCTGAGAAGAAAGGATGAAGCAGCCCAAGAAATGGTCAAGTTTAGCCAAGGGGCAACTGCTGCAAAATCAAGGACCCAAAGCACTTAATAAATGGGGGGTTTTGCATACATCGGAAACCTTCTGCCAGGCTGGCTGATTTATGTAACTGAGAAGGCCTGACTGAACCCTCCCTCCTGAGCTTGCTCATAACATTACAGGGTAGGCTAAGAGGGTTACTCAACGTTATTACTGCTGTTGCTGTTGTTTATTTATTAATGCATTTGTATCAGGGACTGTGGCTGATCCTCGGAGTCTCACTGTGCTACGTGTACAGGATGCAGAGCAAGAAAGAGCAGCCCCTGCCTGAGAGTGCTCCAGGTGCTCCCTTTTCCCAGAATCCGCACAAGCTCCCGAAGCTGTCCCCAGGGACACGGATCCCTCCTTTGCACTGCCATGTTAGCCACTTATTATTTCCCAACATAAATATGTTTTATAGAGAAATAAAGTCTGCAATTCTGAAAAGGGAGTGCTTTCATACACCCGCTTCTCATCTATAAAGGGCCATGATTTGGCATCTCAGGTTAGAGTATGAAATTATGACACCAGAATTGACTTTAGGAGTTTCTGATGCTTCCTTGGATGATTGCTTCTATAACTTATAGAGACAGGAGAGCGTTTGTATTCTAGTGAACACATAAATTAATATCCATAGATGAAAACGATGTGGCGAGCGCAGGGCTGGGGCAGGGATGAGTTCCCTATAGTTTGTAACACCAAAGGAGGGCTTGTCATCAGTGGTTTCTGTTGTATTTGGAGTGTTGTGGTGAGAGTCTGCAAGTGTAATGAAGTAAAATAAAATGTTTTTATACTTGACTTTTGAAAACAGCTGAGAAATTTATGGTCTTTTCCATCATCATGCCATTGGGGGGGAGGAGGAACACTATTAAAAATAAATACACATTTTGATTCTTAGTGGTTGATACAAACCAGATTTTCATATGTGTTCTGTACACTTTACACCATGAACAATGCAGATTATTTTGTGGAATAATGGAACAGATTTAAAGGTATCAGAGTCTGGCCTTATAATACATAACAAATAAGGCTCTAGTGTTCATGCTTGCTAAAGGCTTTATTTTAGTCTGTCATGGCAGAGACAAAATTATTTGGTTTTGCTTCTTCCTTACATTTCTAACAGCAGCAATATTATAACTGTTGAAAAGAAATTATAGTCAGGATTAGGCAACAGAATACCCTATCCCCTGCCCAGACCATAGACCTCAAAGCTTGCTCTATCCATGTCAGTAAGGCTTTAAAAGCAGAGGAGGTAAAAACCCTGGCCCCATCCAAGTCAATGGGAAGGTCTCAGTGAGGGACAGGAAACGAGGGGGACTAGGTTTCACCATGTCCCCTGACACTGTCTTACATAAGAAACAGCAACCAGTATGTTTTTGTTTCTCTCACCTCTGACCCAAATCTTTTTAAAATTTAAAATAAAACATTATAGGTGTAGCATCAAAGGACTCAAGACACAAAGGACGCCTTGGCCTGCTCTTGTCCCTACACACTGATGAAACCGTAATGCTGTGTGAGCAGGGACAGCAGGTAGGAGGCTCCCATCCGCTCGGCACTCTGACTGCTGAATGCCACTGCCATCGAGAGTGACGGGAGAGTTGCGTGACGTGCAGCGGTGGTTGGAGCAGATGGAAGCTTTGGACTCCACTGCGACATGTGAGTTCTCCCCAGATTTGATGGCAAAGTCATATGCCAGTTTGCTAGGCTGGAGAGCCCAAAGTGATCCTCTGAGAATCCCTTATTCCACATAAATTGTCTGGGGCTGATGGATGGCAGGAGCCTCAACTATAAAAATCTCAGCCAGAAACATGATAAATAGTTGCATCCTGTTAAAAATAGGCAGCAGAGCAGCAGTCGCATACACTGGCTGAGTAGGAATGCCAGTCAATGACTGAACTGGCAAGGCATTTTGGCGTTCAGCTTTGGAACAGGATTTCAGGCTATTCTTGCAAGGGAATGACCTCTGTAGTGATCCAGTTTTCAGTCCTTGCTGAATTTCCCCTGGATACCTTAGGAACTGGCAGAAGCCAACCCAGAGGAATGTTTTGGTTGACTCTGGTTTTTATATATGGCAGATACTGAAGCCAGCTTCTCCTGGCCAAAACCAAGATTTTCCCTGTGGGCATCATTTAAATATGTTTGCTTTACCACCAAATCCTTATTTTGTACAAAGTACTCAAGGGAAAAGGTTGCCTCCGTGCCTCCTCCACCAGTACTTCTACATTTACTGTAACAGTAGTATATTTGCATGGCGCCTGCTGCATCAGAGGCTCAGACTCCCATATTCCGGGTAATAAATAAATATTACCTTGAACTTTTTGGAGCAATTCTCTCCCTCATAAGAACTTCTATAAAACAACAGTTACTAGATTACAGACAGAACAATAAACCTTTCGAAAAAAAAACTCTCAACACTTAAAACTAAACACTAAATACACCAGTCACATATTATGAGTTGTTCTGTAAGCAGGAGAACTAATGAAACCTTGCAAGCTTGGATCTTACACCTCCAAAATTTCTCAGCACTTCTTTATCTCCCTGTGACATTTCCAATACAATACCCCAAATCCTTCCCAAGTCCAGAGTCTCCAGCTGTTACACATTTGGGTCTCTTCCACATCCCCTAAGCCTCCAAACTGGGTCATCTTTTCATTTCCACAGCACTGTCCTCCTGTCCTGTGTGACACCCACAAAGTCCACACACTCTGTCCCACCAATTTTTAGCCTCTCAGCTTGGCAAGAGACAGCACATACTGTGACTCAACCAGAAATATATATATTTGGACTGGGGAGCTGGCTGCTGCCAAACAGCAGGGATAACATCTCCCCAGCTTTTCTTTGGTGGGAGTACTAATTGGTGTCCTTCTCTTCTTCTGCTATCACAGAATATAGAGGGACCACTGCCCTCTGCCAAATTTCATTCCACGTTGGTCAGTGGTGTTCAAAAGCTCATAGCTGGGGATTAATAGATAAGCAGTATGTTTGTGTAACTTTTTCTGTCCTTAGGAAACAAGGCTAAAAACAGGAATATGAACTATGTCCTATTAGCGTGTTTACAAATATCTTTCTTGCTAATATTTCTGCTGAACTTGCCCCTGAGACTCAGAGCAACTCTATGCTAAGCACTGTATAAACAGATAGTAAGGCATGGTCTCTACTCCAGTTAAAGAAGGCAAGCAAGTTATGAGAAGCTATACTAGTCTACTATTAAAAATAAT
Source organism: Apteryx rowi (assembly GCF_003343035.1). Classification (NCBI taxonomy): domain Eukaryota; kingdom Metazoa; phylum Chordata; class Aves; order Apterygiformes; family Apterygidae; genus Apteryx; species Apteryx rowi. Next base: position 899,586 of record NW_020449975.1, read on the forward strand.
GGGTCTTGTAAGTATGCAGTGAAGGATAAATTCCACACAAGCATGGCACACAAATACAGATACAACTTCAGACTGGAGCTCATTCATCTCAGCCAGCTGCAAACATAGATAGATCCAAATTTGCCCTATCTGTACCCAACTTTGAACACGTACGGCTTGAAAAAGGCATTCGCAGAAGCTGGAGTGCTAAATATGAAGCCCCTTCTGCTAGCCAGAAGGAAATGCTAATAAAAGGGTAAGTCCTAAACCACATCTCTCATATGGAGTCAGCCACCCAACTTCAGACTGGAGGCAGAAGCCTATCCTCTCTAGAGACTCTACTTCACACCTCGACTTTGTTGTTAATGATCTACCATACTTTCTCCAACAGCCATTAATTCAGGATACTTGCAGGTAGGGGGGACGCTTGTCTCAAAACCCCACTCTGCCCAGACTTGAACCTGTGTGGGATTAGTCTCTCCTCATGCTGCTGTCTCACTTAACATTTCCTTGGGGCAGGGACTGGCATCTGAATCTACTGTAGCTTAAGGAGATGCCCTAGCCACAAGACCACACAGTTAGCAACAATCTTAGCTCTAATACTTAATTAGTCTGCAAAATGATGATGGGGTCTGATGAGGAGAGTCAATAGCTTGATGGTCAGGCTGCTTTGCTAGGAGAAGCATTTAAATCTGCCCAAATTAGGCGGGGTGGGGCTCTGAAAACAGGTTTTCCATTGCTCTAACCAATGGATGATGGGTGGAACTTGCCCACAAGCTTAGGAAGTAGCTAAGTGGAGAACATGAGCCTCTCAGTGTATCTCAGTTAGATGCTTGAATGCCTTAGCTGATTTGTACCTTGGTCCTTAGTCTAAAACTTTGCTTTGTACATGAATCAAATCAGACTGGAGTAGTTCTCCATCAAGTCTTTGCAAATAAGCAGGACACTCAGCCATCATCCTTTTTTTTCTTTGCTGCATCAGGAAGCAGTTATGCAACTGCTGATCAGGGCTTACAAAACAGACCGAGCTGGTCCCACACAGTGTCCCCTGACCATCCCAGGAAGTGCTTGCATATGTGCTTGGCTCTGTGTCAAGCTCCTAAAAGAGCTCATGTCCGTTACATACGTCAGCAGACCATGACTTGAGAACTAGGATTCCTCGTTTGCAAAATCCTGCCATGATGCCATCCAGCAAGTAGCTAGAAATTAACTACACACACTGCAATGAATATGGAGATGTAAAGGTCCTCCTTATTGGTTAATCCAGGCTTTTTTTGAAAGGAAAGAGGTTTTGGGTGGGTGTGGAAGAGTTAGCCGCAAAGTATCAGGAAAGCGAGTCAAACAGAGAAGCAGTAAGGAGTTTAGTTTTTACATCTCTTGTCTTGAATCTTGGCTTTCCTACAAGTAAATCYGTGGGGAGGAGCGTGGGGAGAGAAATCTGCACTTATTTATTTCTGAAAGTTAAGATGAAATCATTATGACTCTCATGGTATGACTGGTGTTATGAAGCAGCAAACAGAGCTACAGAAAGGGCATTTAGTAGGAAATATTGTCAGCTGGCAATCTCGGGCACTTGAGTACCCTCCATAACATGCATAACGGAATCAATTTAAACCTAGTGAAAGGGATATTGTCTGATAAAGTAATTCCTCTTTGAACACAAGATGGCAGCCTTAAATAAATGCAACCCCGCACAGCTTTTAATCTTACACATCATTAAATTCCTAATTTACACATTATGTTTTCATGGGCCAACCCATAACTCATTACTGTTGAACTCATGAGTTGTAAAGACCAACACACTAGACAAATGCTGGTTTCTTTATCCGCTTTTCTTTGGGTGGCAGTTCTCTTTTAATTTACCACACAACCAAACTTCAAATTCAACATTAAGAAAGTTTTCTGATCTTGTATGCTTTGTGCACCCTCCAACCCAAAGGAAAATCTCTCTGATTGTGCCCATACATTTTACTGACAGAGGATGGAGCAGGGAAGGGGACACACTATGTTTTTTCTCCTTGTTCGAGACACTGGAGTTCTTTGGCAGACATTTTTTTCTGTGGGAGGATTTTAAACAGGCCTTGATGTCAAAACCAAAACGGACTACAAAAACTGTAGTTTTCAGAGTTGGCCCTTCCCCTTTTCTGCAAATCTTAACACACCAAATAATATTTTGGTCTTTTGTCTTTCTATTTTCTTGTCCAGGACCTTTGTATGAAAGCAGGACCAGTCAACAAATGCCGTCAGCAGAGGAGGGGTAGCACAGTGCTCTAGCACCGTGACACTAGAAATGGCTATACCAGAACAAGTGGTAATGGGGAGAGAAAGGCTACAATCTCCTTGGCTGCCTTGCTTCAGTCTGTTCCTGACAGAAACTAGGGTTCCAAAAAATGTCAAGTGTAGAATAAATCTTTGCAAGGGACCTGGTACCACTACTTTAATACCATGTGTAAGAAGAGAAACAGCTATTGGAGTAGGTCAGGCCAAGGAACTTTTTAGACCAAGCTCCGGTTTCTCTCTATGCAGACAGTAGCTGTTGGGAAGTGTGCCACAGTGTTAGGCCACAGAAAGCAGGGCAGCAAGGTGAGACAGGAGCCTGTCTTGCTCTTCATGGGCTGGGCTGAAGTTCCTCATGGCCCCAAGGTCACTGTGCTCTGTAAAAGCAGCTAGTTTGAGCAAGCAAGGGGCCAGCAGCCCAGGGCCCTGTGTGCCCTGCTGGAACTGAGCTGAGGTTCTCCAGCTGGCCAGGAACACGGCTCACGGCAAGGGGAAGTTCAGGATCATCCCTTTCTATCACAACTGAACAAGCTTCTGGGGAAAGTCAGCACTCCTTAGGGGAATATTCTGCTCTGCTGCTGCCCAAGAAAACCAAAAGCCACAAACCTAAGAGCAAGTAACACTGATGAGGAGCAAGGGAAATGGTCCCACCTGGAGTGTAAACAGTTGCAGGATCTCTTCCCCAATCTCCTCACAGGTCCTGCTGAAGATGGCCATCTGCAGCCCCAGCACAAGAAATCTTGACAAGAGGCCTCATCAATTCTCTTGCCAGTCAAGTCTCCATCAGCTCACAGTGCTTGCACCACTGGACACCCTACAGACTCCTTGGACACTTTCAGGGAATGATGATGCTGACCCAGATCATCTGCTCAACATCCCCTGTAGCTAACTCTTTATTCTTACAGTATAAACATCTTCACCCTCACCCCAGTCCCTCTTCCTATTTGTTATATTCCATAATTATTCATTTTTCTCCTGATTTTTTTTCTTTAGCCCTCCTTTCTGTTTTCTTTCAATGGAGGGAGAGCATACTGTTTTGTTCATGATGAGCTAACGCTCAGCTAAAGGGGAAAAACCAGTAGGGAAAGACCTAACAACCAGGCAAGTATCTTTCTGCCAGCACCACTTTCCCAGTGTAACCTCACACATCTGTGGATGGTGAAGGACAGTGAGCATGTAGCAGTGGTGGACATTCTCATGTGGCCCATAAAGGGATTGTGTCTCTTTACAGAGAATAAACTTGGGGAAGAAGGTAGGCTTGTGACATAGGAATGGGCATCATCAGCCACAGATTTTGCTTTCATCTCTGGTCCAGATTTTCAGTATGACTGAAAATCATACTGGGCTACTCTATGCCTTAGTTTACTCGGGGAAAAGGGTCTAGCACCCAGAGGATTTACATGATGGTCCCACTTTACACTCCTGCAAACACATTGAGAACCTGAGACCCAAACTGAATTCTGTCCTTCCTCTATATCTTCCTCACTACTGATCACTCTAGAGGTCTAATGCAACCCCCAGCAATATCTGTGCAACCTCATAAGGACACAATTTAAAAACAATGGGATTGCGCAAGCATACCGGGAAGAGATGGCTTACTTTTGTGGTTGAAGCCCATCATCAGGCCCCTGAAGATTTGAGTTCCATTCCTAGCGCTGCCCAATAGTTTGAACAAATCATTTAATCTTTCCAGACTTCCAGATCCCCTCTATGAAAGAGGGGGAAGCACTTAATGGGGATGGCTGTGAGAATTAATGCACACAACGCAAGGGCTATGAGGGTTGTATTCCTAGATGTGTAACAGGGAGCACTCATCTTGGCTTGCCAAGCCTTTACTCCTGCCAGAGATGGGACACCATCTCCAGAGGTGGCAATTGCAGTGCTGCCAAGTTTTGCAGCAATGTGTGGCACAGAACACGGCTGCCCCTCCCTGGCACAGAGCCTATCCAAACAGGGCTACCTTCTGGGTAGGGCAGTGCCCCTGCAGCAACCCAGCCCTGCTCACACAGATCCTGGTGGCCGCAGAGCCAGGGCTGCCTGCCAGCTGAGCGCTCGCCACTGCTGTGCTGCCTCTGCCGCCCTAAGCATGGTGGTAAGATCCAGTGCAGTCTGGACCAGCCTGTGCTGCCCATGCCGCCTCACAGCATGCGCCCTTCCTGTGCCCAACCTGCCTGCATCCTGCCTGCCCTGCCCATGCAATGCCACTGTCCCCACTGCCTGCTCTGCTTGAGCTGCCCACACCCTGCCTGCACTGCCCTGCTGCTTGCACAGTCCCACGCCCCAGGCTGGCCTGGCCTGTGGCCCATACCCTGCCAGTGACACCCCTGGCTCTGGCAGCACTGGCCACCTGCATCTCCAGAGGCTCACACAGAGCCCCCTGCAGCCCCGTCAGCCCTTCATAGCCCCCCAGCTCTGCATGGTCCCTCTCCAGCCAGCCCCCAACTCCTCCACAGTCAGCACTTCCCAAGTGTCTGCCCCCACTGCTGATATCCCCCCACACACACTCTCTCAGGATCATACACCTTTCCAAGCACCCCATCATGTCTCGCACACAAGGGCACTCCTGACCTGGCTATATGGTGGCACAGTTGCCCACACCTCTGCACACCTTTTTGCACACCCACAGCCCCTCCACAACCTCCCGTTTCCCCTCTTCCTCTCACCTGTGGCCTCTCTGACACACACAGCTCAGGCAATACTTTACGCAAAGGCCAGCCTCTGCAAGTCTCACCAGAATATAAACAAGACATCCCCTTCAGCTACACACTGCCAAAGGCAGCACCTCACACTGCATGAAGGATTCCCTCTCTTTTGGCCTCCTTTACATACCAGACTGATCTACTCCTTCACTCCTTAATACAGCCACAAGCAGCTGAAGCATGCACACACCTGTGGATGCAGAAGCACTAACAACAGAGGTACATACAAGCCTTCTTTTACAGACAGGGAAAGTGGGAGGAGAGACAGCAGGGTGATGTTAAAAAAAAACTTTTAGCAGAGGCAGACCTGAAAACCCAGGGCTCCTTAGTCACAAGTCAGGGTGCTACCCTTTAGGAAAAGCTGTCATCACTCTTGTAACTGCATTCACCTCAGGCACATGCCAGTTCCATTATACACCTTGTCACAAGTTCTTCATCTCTGCCCAACTTAATACACATCTATACCCCACAGATAAATACCACTCAGGATGTTCTCAAACACTGCTGTAATGAACATCACTGCAAACCCTATGACAGATACAAACACTCCATATCAAATATACCCCTCCACTAGTCTTCCTTTGTATATGCAAACACACAAGTTCTGTGTCCATGACTATGCTACATATATCCCAAGCACTTCCTATCTAGCTATATACCTGCATACTTTGCAGGCAGTGCATGCTTCTGTGAACATCTCAAATACAGCCCCTAAAACTCCACGGCAGTAACTTCCCAAACTCTCTGTCCAGCTCAGGTACCAAGTGTACATTCACATATTCCATATGGAATTTCATGCTGTTCAAGTCAATAGTGCTTTGCTGGTGGGACAAGTTACACTGTGGTTGCCAAATCAAGAAACAGATCCCTTAGATCTGCATTAGAGGTGGATGCAATCTGCCCAGAATGGAGACTTAGGCTGCTTGGGGCTTTATTCAGCATATTCATTTGTCCACTTGCATTTAATGAATTAGCAAAAAATCATTGTAATATTTATTCACATTTTTGCAGCAAAACATATCTCAGGATCCCATTGTATCTGAGTGCTGTATGAGCAGAGATGGAGTCAGTCCTTGCACCAAACAGAATATGTTCTAAGTGAGAAGATACAACAGCCAGCAACTACTAGAAAGGATGACATTGTGCACAGCTGTTCTATTCTCTCCTCTTACCTTATTACATGAATTTACTTTCAAAATTTCTTATCATTCTTAACATTGCAGTAAACTGCTTTACACCTTCCTGCCCTTTGGACACTAGGAAAGAACATTTTTCTCTCTCTGTCCGCTGATGGCATAATCAGCTCTGCCTTGGTTTTCCCTGGCTTCCCTCACCAGTTTCTGGCCATGAGTGCCTTTGGTGAGATCTCACCCACTTTTTGCTCTTTTCATTGCACAAGGTCAGGTCACTTCCTTGCAAGCGACCTGCTGTGGTCAAGGTTGTTTTCCTTGACTTGGTTTATTGCCTTTTTAATGTTCTTGTGTTTTCGCTGTTTCTCAGGTTGAGCTCAGGATGTTTTTTGCGCTGGTAAGAGGTTAGTACTGTAGAGCCTAGGGAGTGATATATGGATGGTTCATGCTTTCTTTTGGATTTAATTTTTCATCCTCTAGTGCTCCGTGGTGAAAGAAGTGTTTGCTGCTTGCCTAGGGAGACACCTGACATTTAGACTTTATCTTCTGTAAAGACTTGGGCCAAAATTCTCTTCTCTGACTTTGGGAGTGGCAGAAAAGGACACACAGTTGAGGTGAGGGAAGGGATAAAGGTTGTTTTGCATCCTTTTGATCCCAGACTGCAGTAAGGAACTGTACAGCCCTCTGACAAAAATCACTTGCTTCAATTTATAGAGGTTTCTCATTCCTCTGGGCTCCCTGCAGTTTGCACTACAGAAATGTCTCTGGTTCCATACAACTCCTGAGCCTGGTGGTGTAGGAGGAGAAAAGAAGAGTAGCTTGGGATATAATGTCCTAACACAAGTCCAACACCAAGGGAGTCCCCAGTGTCCATTTTTTGGAGCTTTCACAGCCATGCACAACAGAGTAGAATTCAAGGGCTGATGAAAAGGGAAAGAATCTTTCCCTTGAATATTCTGTGCTCAAAGCACTGAAATGAACAGGTCTGGGGGGTGGGTTTGGGGGTNGGGGGTTGGCCTAGACCTAATTTTGTACTGTCCTAACCTGATTTGGCTGCCCCTGCCTCTGGCTCCAGCTCATGTCCTGAGTCAGTAATGTTGATTTAACAGAGAACGATCTGACAGGACTGAAAAAAACAGAGAAAGGAGACATTACTAGAGATAGCCCTCCAGTGGAAAAGAGATAGGTGACTAAATCCTCTAATCTCTAGAGGCACTGGGGAGCAATGATCTTTCCCTCTAGAACACTGATCCCCAAAGAACCAAGCACACTGGCTTTTCCTTAGTTGCTGACTTACAGCTGCTTTGTTGGATGGGGCTACCACCTAGAGATACGAGGGTAGCTGGCTTTCCGCTAGCTCTTCAGCTCCTGGTAGCTGCTTTCCCTACCCCGACCAAACACAGCAGCGGACACTTCTGCAAGACAGGACAGCTCTGTGGGGCATATGAATGGTGGATCATGGTCAAAGATCATGAGAGAGGTTTCTTCTGTGAATGAAAGCTTGAAAGTTTGTGTTTTTCCTACTCCTGAGATACAACCATAATCTGCGTGTAGTCTGTACTGCTTGTGCCCGCATCTACGCCTTCCTCATTATTCAGATATTTGATCTGCAATGACTGATGTTCCATTAATAGCTAAAGAAAAACCCTTGGCATGGTTGCTAAAAGAAGTATGAGCTTTCTATAATTGGTACCATTTTACAGTTGCAGGAACAAATGCTACTTAGCTGGTTTCCCAAGTTTAGACAAGGATTTTGTGCCTCCCTTGATGTGCTTAGCGTGAGAAATCATCAGTCTGGCTGTGTTTTGTGACTGCCATTGCTGGCCTCCCTATGGATAAGTAGTAACCGTTTGCAGAACTGTAGATGAGGATCTTCTGAAGAAGTCTTTTGTTTCATCAAGTACAACAGGCTGCAAAAGTTAGACCTCCAGATTTCACTCCTACACAAGAATAGAGACTGAATTATGCTGCCCAGTCCTTTTTAGCAGCAATTTCACTGGTGGGTTGTGTCTATCCAGTGGATTCTTCATAATTCAGAAAGGTTGGCAAGCTTTCCTTGTCACACTTTGAAAGGAGGCCCGAATGTCCTTGGTCTGATAGAATTTAGAGTGTGTTTAATTTCCATGTCTCTGAAATAAAATAGTATTTATTTTAGAGATTTTGTGAAATACTGTTGTTGTTTTCTAGACTAACCTTTAGAGGTTCTGTATTGCGTGGCGGTATGTTGCCATGGGGATCACCTCACATAGGTGAGAGCATGAACCAATTCATAAACATATACTGGGTGCTTTAAGTTGAGCCTGTGCAATGGCACTGTAGAACTGGAAATTGCTCCCAGAAATCTGGAAGGCTGACTCATGAACACATAGGGAGAGCCTGCTTCAACTTACATCCTTTTCTTCCTATATTTTTTGGTTAGGGTAACTTTTTCATAAGTTACTTTTTTTCTGATGGTGCCATACATTTTCTTCTACCAAATGCAACTTCTAGTAAATTGAGGTTTTAATCTATACATATCTATGATGTAATCAAGTACTTTCTTCTTTTTTTTTCTTTTTACATCACCTGCAATGTAAAAGTATGTCAGTGGTTAATTCCTCCTGCAGAAATCCAGTACAGCATTCAGAAATACTTTGCTGTTGGACAGATGGCTGAAAGGAAATGATTAATCTACTAACCTTGGATTTAGGAGATACGGATTCAAGTCCCTGCTTGCTGCAGACTTTTCATGTGACACCATTGTGTAAATATCCTAGAATATGGGCACTAGCCTCTGTACTTGAGTTCTCAGCCTGTAAAATAGCATCACCCTGTCTCCCAGGGCAAGGTGAGAAGAGTGAAGTGAAGGCACATGGCCCCAGTCAGGAAGTCTCTGCTTCCTTGTAAATGTTGCAGGCACAGCAGCAGGGTGAGAAGATGACTGGGACAGCATCTGCAGTGTGTGTGAGAGAGAAAGGGATTTCAAAATACTTTTTTACAGTTTGAGGGGGGCATACACATATATTACAAACTGTGAGGCTGTTGGATGCTGTGGGTATGGATACCATACAAGTGCCTGGCAAAAGCAAGCCTATTTTCAGGAAGCTAGAGTATAATTTGCAGCTGCTCATGCTGACACAGATTTTTCTATAGTTTCGTGTCTGGAGGACACTTCTATTCTGTATGGGCATAATTAGTGCCAGTGACCATCTCCCGAGGGAGTGTCTGAACTGGAATACAGCCATTCTGAAGACACAATATCACAAGAAGGTTATCTGAACAAAACAGGCACATCCTCCTAATCCCCCTACCTGTTCTCTTCCTCTATCCCCATATCCCATATGCACCCTCTTTCATACAGACGAAGTACACATTAACTCCGCCTTAACACCTCTGAGGGAACAGGCCCAATGTTTGCCAAGAACTCTGTCCTTCCTTGGCACACTACATGCAACATGAGACACATCATAGTCTGGCTAGAAGCACCACATCCACTCTTCCAACTCCCCTGTACAACTCAAATGCACAAGTCCCCCAAAAGGAGTGTTTTTATGTGAAGCATGTTTGTTAAACATGTGTGATGGCCCCTCCAGTGGCTAATCCACTGGGAAAAATGGTCCATGTTTGTTGTTAAAAGTGCTAGCTTCAGACCATCCTGAAAAGCAGAGTTGAAAGCACACAAACACAATGTTCCATGTAATCCCTCACACATCATCTGCAAAAGCACTATCCCCCTAAACAGAGTTTCTCTCTGCCATTTCGATGAAAAATCCATCATCAAAAGTATTTATCTGATTTAAGTGAATCCAGAAACCAAGTCCCCAAGCTGCTGTCTTTTGCAATTTCCTGAGCCGACCCCACTTCTTTACACAATTCATCATTGCTTTCTTCGTGCTCTGCCTGTCGTACCCCTAAGAAACATTCAAAGACTTTGAGTACAGGCCTTAAAAATATACGTGCCCGCACATGGCTCTCTCCACAAATCCTGAGGCTATATAGGCTGAATTCTCTAGGATTTGGAGCTTGGGGGAGGAATGCATCAAGCGGACATGTCAGGGGCAGGGACTGAGAAAGGTATTGCTGGGGTTGTATGTAAAGGTTGATTTGTTGGAGAGAAAAATCACAAACATTCCCCAGCAACTGGGAATATCATGGTCCACCTCCAAGAAGGGCTTCACATCTGGGAAGAAACTGCCTGCGGGTAATTGGGTTTGCTAGAGTTGCCTCTCTAATTAATAACTGATTTGACTCGGAAATTGAAAATAATAGTTGAAATGATGGCATAAGCACAGGGGCATTGGGGCTGCTGCTGCTGCACTATTAAGAAAGGACTTTCCTGCACAGTCTAATGACACTATATGGCAGTTTGAGGAATGTGAAGTTGTTTGCCCAGGAGACCAACAATGTGATAATATTGGCATATAACCTTCTAGTATTTGAGTAATTAGTTGCTTAGCTACTTTGGATAGGTCATTATTTTGCAAACTGGAAACATTTGCAAGTGGTGATATTTTCCTCCAGTATGGTGAAAGAGCTAAACCTATTCTGGCAGTGTTCAACTCCTAGAAATATATATGCATAAATTGTTTCTAATGAGACCATCTGCCTTTTATAGCCCCTTTGGAACTAAATAGTACCCAAAGACCACTCTGTCTTTTAGATATCTGTGGTCAGAAAGCCTATGCCTGGCAATAAAAGTATATAGGTTTTTTGCAGATAGAGAAGCTTCTTGATGCCTACATTTGAAGAGGGGTGCGTGTGCGTGTGTGCGTGATACTGCTTGTATTTGTTAAAATTATTAGAAATCACTGGCCCGAATCTCTTAAGAGATAGCATCTGGTTACTCATCTGCTAAATTAGTATTTTTAAAGACAACAGAAATTCTGATCTTTCAGTTACAGGACTGGGGGAAGCTTTGGAAAGCTGCTTTACTGCGTCGGCATCTCTCCCTATTTGCAAATGCAGCAGCATTACTTTAAGGGACCGCTCCCGGTTTAAAATCACGGCTCCGTCACTGGGGCTGGGCACCTCATGCTGAAGCAGTCGCACTTGGCCCTGCAGCGCAGATGGTGTGACGTGCAGTGGGGGCCTCAGCGCACCTACTGCCCCCACCGGGGCCCAGCCAGGCCCAGCCCACGCGGGCAGGGGGCCAGCAGAGGCTTGGCGCCTTTGAATCTCAGAGCAGCTCCTGCTGCCTGGATCGGGCCTAGAGAACAAGCTGGTCCTTTCGCTTGTGCTCATGGCCATACACCGGTTACCACCAAAATCATATGGTAACTCACAACTCAGTACTTGCCCCCCCTGCCCTTCCCTTGGCTGGGGCGGTGGGGGTAGACTAGCCAGGTGATCCCTTTACAGCTAACTTTCAGTCCTTCCCCTTTCAAGCCCTGATGTGGTGACACAGGCCTTTAAAAAGCTTCCCCTGAATGCTTGTTTGTTTGTTTCTTGTTTCGCCTTCTGACCACGTGTCTCAGTGTTAGCCTGAGGCTTCCTGAAGCCATGCACTGTGTGGTTTCCCTTTAAATGTTCTTTGCGGTTTCTCTTCCAGAAGATGGGCCCGCCTGCGCGGGCTCTATCTTGCAGAGACCTCTCGGCAAAGGGGAAAGCAAACAAGTCGCATGGTTTTACAAGCAGCACTGAGGGAGAGCTAATGTCGGTTTTCCAGGTGCAAACACAGCAATTTTACTTGGGCACTTAAAAATATGTGCCTTTTTTTCTTTCTTTTTTAATCCTGTTAACTTGAACATGTACAGCATGGGCCTTGTCTGCCTCAGAGGACAAATACAACCAACCGCCCCTCGCCRCCATCCCCATCCGCCACTGTCCCCATGGCACCAGGCCCAACCATGGCCTCCCCACAGCCTGCCTGGGCCCGCCATCCGGCCAGCCAATCACAGCGCACGCCCTGCCCCACCAGCCAATCGCACACCCCTCAGGGCCTCAGGCTGGCCAATGGGGATGCCCCGTTGGCTGGCCTGGGGGAGGGTGCCAAGGCGGAGGCAGCAGGGCTGTCATGGCGGTGCAGAGAGGCGATTAGCTGCACCGGCACCCCCTCCTTGGGGACAACAGCAGCTGGAGCGAGAAGAGCCCAAAAACCCAGCGTAGACACAGCCCTGGAGGCTCTGTTTTTTGTTTTTTTTTTCAGCTCAATTAAAAGCCATTGGTGTCCCTAGAAAGGCGGGTGGGAGGTTTTTTAGGGTGCACCTGGGCGGTGACCAGCCCCAAGACAGTCAGGTGTTTCCACGATCCTCTGTCTCAGATTAAATATTATCTGCCAGGTCACGTTAATTAGCATTGCATCTGTCATAACGCAGCAGGGTACTGAACTGATGGGGGGAGGATAAACACTTTCCTATTCACTACCCGCTGCTAATTAGTGGAAGAATTAAAAGAAAAAAAGAAAAAGAAAAAGAAAAAGCCGCACTCTTTGTAAGGGACAGTGAATCAGTGCTTTGTGGTAACTGAGCTTCTTTGGGTGAATCTGGGATATCAACATCATCCAAGATTAATCCAGCACTTTAGTCAGCGAACCTAGCGCATGTCTAGTCTTAATTAAGGCCTGACATAGCCATGCTACAGCTCAGGCCAAATGCACATTCAGGAGGCTTTGGGCTTGAGTTTTTTCAGTCATCATTTCTGCACCCCAGGAAAAAAAAAATCTCTCCCTTTGAAATCTCACTTGCCCTATTTCCTCTCAGAGGAAAGTTTTTTCTGGGAAGTTTGATAAAACTCCTTTGGTGTTTTTAGAGCTGTAGTGCTTTGAAATATATCTGAACTTTCCTTTAAAGAACTTTTTCTTTTTTCCTTTTTCTCTTCCTCAGCTCAAACACACTCCACAATAGCTTGGTCTTGTGTACCGTGTGAGTAGGTTAACTAGCATAATAAGAATATCGACGAGTTTATGGTTTATCCTTTTTTATTTCAGAAGACAGTGAAATCCCATTGTCTGTTCTCAGATCAAGTGTCTAGTAATCGCCACGTAATTTCTTATTTTAACGTATGTTACTCATAGTATTTCTACACACTACTGCAAGGGATAGTGTTACATGTGGCAGTTCTTATAATGCAGATAGTTCTGCACTGCCTACATCCATCAACACAGCCGAGTCAGCTGGGGAGAGCATTGGTGTGATCCTGCCTTGTGTAGGTGCACTGGCAGAGCCCGTTGAGTAGGCACCATTAGATTAATGGTTGCTAAAGCTGCTTGTTTCACTCCTTGGCATGCTTGTTATTGTAGTTTTATGCAGCCCAGCTTTACTGCTACACCTGCATTCATGGTACAAGCACTTTGCCTGTACAGGACAGGAGTACTGCACTGCCTACCAAGCACCCTTAATGTAGATACAGAGTGACTTAGGGCTAAGAGGACAGCTGTGAGAAAGAGCACGGTTACTGTTACTCTTTGTTCCAGAGATAATGGGATTTTTAAGATACAGAGAATGGGGAAAAAGTTTACTTTTTTTTTTTTTTTTTTTTTTTGTATAACGGCTGGACCTGATTTTGACATGGTTTCCAGCAAAACACACTTTAGAAGGCAACTTTTTTTCTTTTTTTTTTTTTTACAAGCTTGTTTGCAAATACAGGGACTCTATCAGCAGGTTAGGTCTTCTGCAAATGTGTGTCTTAGTGTGGTTAAAGGCTGTCCATACACAAAAGTTACTATCTGGTTTGTAAACCACAGCTACAGAGATCAGAGAGGGACTTCCCTCTCAGCTTTTGTCAGAGCTCCAAGTCACCCTTCTCTGGACTCAGCTACAGCTCTGAGCAGTCGAAATGTCATTGAACATCTTTGTGCATTGCAGTAAAAATAAACAGAAATACACATCTTAATCAAGAAAAGACACCAGCTTTTACAATAAATCAACATGATGAGCAAATTGCTTCTGTTGCATTTAGAACAGTGTGGCCCACATCAGCATTATGTACATGAATGAAATGTTACATGCATGAAATTACATTCAACCACAGGCAGAAAAAATAAAAGTTCAAAAGAAAACTCAAGATGTAGTCAGAGCAGGGAGCTCTCTCTCCCTTCCTTTACAGAAGTGGATCGTCAGAGATCTACAGCAGGCGAGAAGCAGGGATGGATCTGTGGGAAGTCTGAGGAGATGCTGTTTTAGCCCTTTTCATTCTAATTGTAATTTACTCATGTGACAGATTCCCTGGAGAAAGAGGGAGAAGTAACAAGACAAACGGCTACATTCATTTTCATAGGTTTCGGCACTAAAGGGCGGAATCCAAATTTGCAGAGTAATCGCTATCTTGTGGTATTTCACAGGGTAGTGGCGCAAGTAAGAATTTTCACTCCTTACCATCTCCAATATGAGGTGAGTTCACCAGAAAATACTTATCAGAGTGTCACTAATATCAGAGGTGGACAAAGTAAACACATTTTAGAAAACATTTCTTCTTTGTGCTGCAGTGTACCTTGTCTGTAATCAAGCTGAGAGGCTGATACGGAGAAATGTACACAAATGCTTGTGACTAACAGGTTGGTTTTGGGCATACATTTTTGGCGGTGTGTGTGACACAAGTTCACCACTCTACCTGCAAGCAAGTGCTGTGTGGTTGTTTGCTTGGTGAGTCTCATACCTGGTGTCTGAACACTGACAGGTGAATTTCAGCCATCAAGCAGAGCCAGATCCTAGACTGCTGAGCTGTCTTCAACGCCTTTCCTACAAAGACCCAAATTTCAGGCAGCAGACAACGCAAAATGGTTTTATACAGAGTTCGTCTACAGTTCAGCTTTGCTAGTTGGCCAGCTGTGGCTAGCATAATGCAATCACAATCCCACTAGCAGCATTAATGGGGAAATGTTCTTGCAACCAGTTTTCTGAAGGTTACACTGGTAATCTTCCGTCTTATATCCAGTCATAAGTAAACTGTAAGGTAGGAGATGTATGCATTCTTTGTGTGCATCTGAGCACAGAGATTTGTCTTTCCTTTACTTCCCCTTCCTCAAGCATCCCCTTTCTGACATGTAGTAACTTAACTGGCAGCTTTTCCAAAGGAAAATTATATTTATTTCTGGCATCACAATATGGTCAGGAGGGAAAGTGGCTTAATCCCCACCTTCCAGTGCAGGCAACATTCACAGACTACTAGAAACAGCAGCCCTTCCACTAAGTCCTGACATTAAAACTCTACATAAAGTACAACGACTGGCAGGATCTTCTCTTTGTATTCCCCTTTTGCTTTTTCTTGCTTGTCTTCACTTTTAGCTTAGTCTTCTAGTCACCACAGCATCACTCCTCCTCTGCCAGAGGTCAGAGCATGCTTATCAATTCCTGTCTTCAGAAAAAGGGGCATCTTAGAAATCAAATGCCTGAGGGTGTGTCTGAGGTTGTTCCTTCCAAAAGCAGAGCAAACAGGCTTTCCTGGCATACGAAGGTCTTAGCCAAAGCTCTCATAACCTGTGACTGCCAAATAGCTTCTATGCTGAAAGGAGAAGCGTCGTTAGCTTTTCTGCTTGGTCTATCTGCATTGTCCTTCAGATGCTAGAAATCTGCCAAAGAGGACTGGGCACTGAGTGGGAGCTGGCACGCTTTTGACCACTACGTGGTCAGGGACAGGCTACCAGCTTCTCCCTGGAACAGACCTCCTTCAAAGGCAGAACTTTATTTCTTGCCCTGCCTCCTGACATTGCTGGTGCAGAGTTACTCTCCATGTCCCATTAATAAAATTTTTAAAAGCCAATAAATCTCCACTTCTTTTAATAATTCATTTTCATCTGAACAGATTCCAGGTGGGTGTTTAGACTCTCGCTTTCTCCTGGGACTTTGTGGATGGCAAGGAATCTGTAAACTGCACCGTTTAAAAATACCCATGCTGACACACCTGCTCGCAGTCTCCATAACTGGTAATTGCTAGTTTGTCTGGCTGGCTCAGGCTGCCTGTCGGCAGAAGTGCTCAGTGAATCTGCGTCTTTAAGAGCTGCGTCCTTTCCCAATGCCATGCCTTTGGGGCTGTGCTCTCCCTCCCCCAGACCTTAGATTCTCTCTCTGCAGGATGTCAGCTGTCATCCTTGTCTCCTCCCTTCAGTGGGATGGCTTCCTCTGCTCTTACTGTGATAAGAGTTTGTTTTCGTCTCCAACATACCCTGGGCTACTACCGCTCTCTGCATTTTTCTGCTTTGATACCTGCATTTATGTTCTGATTTCTCTCTCTCTCCTGGGGCCATCCTGCTTTTCTTTTCTCACCCAATGCAGCTCTGTTGTAAAGACAGGTATAACTAATAGCACTGAGCTCTGTCAATGAAGCAGAGTTCAATTTACCCTTTACAGAGATCATATGGAATCTGGCGCAGGCAAGAACAGTTGGGCTAAGATTTATGTGGGACTGTTTGTCTAAATGGGTTCCTTACTTCCTTATTTCCATGGAGCAAGGAAGCTGCAGACATCTGCTCTGTGCCTGATACCGCTTCTGATTTCACTGGTAGAAACTTTCCCCAATAGACCGTAGCAGGTAAATTCCCAGACTGGCATTTTTTTTCTATCAGGGGCTCCGTTTCCACAAGGGAGATATAGGCAAGGTGGGGGTTTGCTGTGCAGCATCTCATCCTCTGCAGCTTACATGAGCAGTGGAAATCCTTTGCTCTAGGCAGCTCACACACCACTTTCTCTCTGAAGGAAAGTGGAGACGCGTACCTTGAGGTCCGCGCTCTCAGAAATTGCCCACGCCAGGCACAAGTGCAGAGCAGTTCTTGCTCTGCTCAAGCACTGTGTGTCTTGGCACCTCCGTCCTCCCCGGAGAGAAACCCTATCGTTGTTTTCATTGTTACTCTCGTGCTGTGCCAGAGGCTGATTTGAGATTTGCCAGGGAAGACTGATGCTTCTCTTGCCCAAACCGTGGCAGCACTTTCTCCTCCAGGACAGAGTACAGCTACTGGAAAACAGCTATGGGGTCAGGGCAGGCTTTTGGCTTTTGGACACTTCATGGATTTGGGACTAGACTAAGACAACAGTGAACCACAGACCCGCAGAGACACCCAGGCTCCAATTAGAGATAAATCCAGTTTTATGCCTAAAGGTTATTTATGGCTTTGGAAATGTGTACAAAAGCTCTGCTGTGTCACTTGTGGCCTTCCACGCTGCTGTGAAATAGACCCAGGACTTTGCTGTGCAGATACTCGTGCCTTCAAACGGAAAGGGGCATTCAAAATAATGAGAAAGAGACTGACTGTATACGAGCCCTGTAACAAAATAAATTGAGGGGAATGCGTTAACTTTTGTTTTATTTAACTTTGCCAACTTTCAAGTCAGCTCTCAAGCACCCAGAAGGTTTTACAAAATGTTTAATCTAGCTCAGACAATTTCCTGAACTCCCTAACTGGACCACCCCATTTTCTGAAATGCTGCCAAGAAGCCTTAGTTACTCGTGGGCTCTGGCGTGCTACTCTTTCACAACTTCTTGCTGTCCTCTAACCCCCACCCTTAAGCCGTTGTGCACGCCTTAATATAGTCCAGAAAGAGGAACCTCCTAGACCTCACTGTAAATGCCTGATTAAGCAAGCCATGCCAAAAGCCAGCAACGGGCCTGTCAAAGGATTGGCCCAGCATGTCTCCGGGCTGCACACAGTGTGAGCACGAGCCCGCAGCCTGCCTGTGCTATCGCGCCTGCTCCAGGTGTGCTTTGCCCACCTCCCAGCTCCCCCTGCCTATGGCACGAGCTCTGCGCCTGTCTGTAGAAAGCGCAGTGATGCTGCCTGGCACAGATGTATGGGGCCACGGTATAGTCTCACTTTGCCCTGGCTCACGTGCCAGGTTTGCTGTCCTAATGCCTGTGGTATGGACCGCTTCCAGCAGCCGCTCCGTGTGTCCGGCAAAAAGCAGCGTGGGCTCTATCTCAGCATCACAGGAGAGATACTGTGGTGAGGATCACCTGTCTCCTCTCACCTCCACCACTGCAGACTGAGTCTAGGCTGCTTTTCCGGGGCAGTGAGCAAGGAGGATCGCGTGTGGCACACGGGGTTGCTGTGTTGACTCCAAAAGCCCTCAAAGATGCAACTTTCAGGCCTTAAAAAATGAACTTGTTTCCAGCAGAGTCAGAGTGTAGCGCGGCTTTGGCACAGCTGCAGCTCACTGGGGTATGACTAGTTTTAGTCATTCTCCCGCTAAGCAGTGCGTGCTGTTTGGGGGCTCGCTATTGTGTTTTATCACTGTGCGATAAAAGTTTCCTCCTGAAACTTAAAGTTTCCTGCTGTTCTCCTATGCTTCCCTCTGTTGTCCACCCACGCCACAGTCTCCAAATAAGGGCAGTGAGCTCCCTAGAGCACTCCACCACCTACTCATCACCCTGCTGTCCTTCCTCCCCTGCCTGCTTGTCCTGTCCCTTCCTGGTCACAGAGGAGGCAGGAGGACAGCAAAAACTGGCTGGGCTTTTCCAGGGATTTCTGGAGGGATTTGCTCTCTTTCTCTCCCCAGATCTGAGCCTGACTGGCCCATCTTTAGGATTTTTACTGAAAGAGGTGTCATTCAGCCACAAACCCAAATGCTATAAGAAGATGGGGGGAAGAGGATAAAGACAGCAGTAAGAAAAGTGATGAACTAAACCACAAGGAGCACGTGTCTGTCTGCAGCTCCTTGCTGGCTAAAACTGGCAGAGCTCATCAGAAACCAGCCAGCAGCACTGGGGTCAGACCTAGCCCCGTGGTGGCACCAAGGGGGTGCCCGCTGTGGGGTGCTCGCTCCCAGCACCTGCAGGAGGTGAGGTGGTGTTCCCAGCTCCCCAGGCAGGGTCTGAGGGAGCGCTGAAATCCTCCCGTGCACAGGGCTTTCCTCCCCTCCGCCCAGGCAGGCAGTGCTGCTGCAGGGGAGACCCTGCCGGTAGGGAACGGCAGCATCAGCAGCTTTCTAAAGGCAAATTTTTGCCAGGGGCAAGGAGATTTCTGAGGGAAGAGCCATCCGGCACTAGCAGGGCTCAGTTTCATGTACTCAAGACGTTTGACTTGCCTTGGGGCGTGTAGCTGGCATGTGGCTCTTAGAAGGTCCAGCTTCCTGCTTTCTCTTGCTGGAGATCTCTGCTCTGAGAGTGGTGGCATGCAGGGTCTTATACAGCTTCAGAGTCAAGGAGTTATTGCTCAGGTATTATTTCCCTACCCTTCACAGAATTATTGCAGGAGAGAGAGGATTAACAGGTATGCAAATCAGAGTAGGGCGAGGGAGGAAGATCTATGATAAAAAATTAATAAATGCCACTGTGGTATTGCTTTGCAAGCTCTCAGATGCCTTTTTTTTTTTTTTTTTTAAAGGAAGCCTAGTGTGTTTGCAGGATGACTGCAGCCCCAATGGGAACAGGGAGCAAACATTCCCCTTCTGGCTCATGTGCTGGGTCAGGGAGCAGGATCTCCCGCACGGCTGTGGCTAGGCATAAGCAGCCAGCACACACGCGCGCACACATGTGCATCCCTTGAGGAACTGTAATGGCTCCTCAACACCCTGCATCTGGTGCTTGGGGCTGAGAAAGAGCCACAGCATCATGCCACACACTGAGCAGGAGAGGCAGCAGGTGATGGCAGAGCACAGTGAAGCCTCCCCGTTAAACCAGTGCCTGAGGCAGTGAAGGAACAGACTCCCCAGCGTGTCCAGCACTGCTGGGACTGGCTGTGGTCCCCAACCCGCTGGGCTGCACTGAGACCTTATGTCGCACTGCAGCCCACATCACACGCCTGCTCCTCCCGCTGCCAACGGCCAGTGCCAGGCAGCAGCCCGGGGGGAACCAGGCAGCCGAGTCCCTCCTCGCTTTGGGCACTGGCCCAGTCCCTTGTGCCACAGCACCTTGCCCTTGCCTAGGTCTGATTTAAGCAGGAGGCAGCACACCTGCAACCCACATCACCTAACCTAGGATCATGCATCCTGTTGGCTGGGGCTCACGGCAAACTAGAGTGATTTGGATAAGTCCCTTAGTGCCCAATCTCAATTTCTAAATAAATCTGCTTTAAATTACATTGATTTATGATTCAGGTATTTTTATTTGATCAGTCAGCAATGCTGCAAAACCTTCAGGCACTTAAAATGTTTCTAATCTCCCTGTCCTGTCAGATGGAGGCTTGTTTTTAAACCCCTGAATCCACCAGCCTCTCAGCCAAGGCTCCCAGCGCTGACTCCAGAAAAGAGCCAGAAATGTGTGTCAGCCAAGACCTAACACAAACCTGTCTCCTGCCCTGTTACTGGGGCCTTCTGTTTTCCTGGCTCTTGTACATCACAGTGCCCCAGTGTGACTGGTGTGTAAATTACCCAGCATCTCTGGGGTCTCTAGCTGTCAYGTGAGGGTCCCTGGGATTTACCTGAACCCAGAGTGAGGGTGTTTAGGACACTGGCTGTGACAGTACACAGTTCTGGGAATCTAGATTTTAACATTTGTATCAGGAAACCAGCTCTCAGTGTCACAAGGTTAGACAAATACCTGATAAAGAAATAAACCTGCCAAATAAATTTACTTTGCAAAAAGACTAAGCCCTGGAGAAGTCTCTGCTGTGTACTTTAAAAAAAAAAATGTCTTACACCTTCACTTACGGACTGGCTGAGATACTGCATTCCTCTGCGTTCGTGAGAGAGCGGCAACCGAAGAGGGGTGAGCTTAAGGGAATGTCCTAGGGGCCGTTTGGTTGCAATGTAGCCGTGGGCGAGGAGCAGGGACTATCCTCGCTCTGCCTCCGAAGCAATAGCAGGGGGCCCCGCCAAGCACCGAGCACGCTTGAGCTTAACGTTGTTAGCAACTGAGCCGGATGTTTAAAGCTCTGGCAAGTCAAACGGGCTGAGCACAAAGCTGTAGTTTTGACCTGACCTGTAGACCAGCAGAAATAAACCCCGCCTGGAACTGGGCTTTCTGGAGTTTTCCAGTCTGCGCTGCCCCTGCTGAAACTCCTGCTGCACTCTGGAAATAACCAAAGTACTGGCGTTTCAATCGGGCTGATGCAGAAGTAGGTTGATTTCCTTTGGCCAGCAGTTGTTTACTATTAAGTAACCTTGAAGACAGAGACACTGCTTTGTGTCCACAAAGCCATGAGCTGGTCTGAGCCACTGGTTTCTCCAGAATAACACACCCTTCCTTCTTTTAAAGTTTCCCAACATCAACAATTGTTGCTTGCTGCTACCCAGGGCATTGACTTGAAAACTAACAATGCGCCTTTTTGATGCAGCCTATTTGCATCTCTTTGTTGACTTTGCTAATCAAGCTCACTTCTCAGCCTTTGAAAGCGGTGGTAATCAAAGGCACACTGGCTCTTTGGGCATGGCAGCCATTTCAGGAGAGGTAACCCCTTGGGGACCAGACACTTTTGGTCACTGGGCTGTTAATAGCTATGTCAGGAGCTGGTGGCTGCTCTGAGCATCCAGGCTCCAGATGCACACAACATGCTCGCTCATCTCTCTGAGGGAAGCTACGGGAGACAGCAGAGCCAAGCTAACGCCACACTGCCACCAAAAGGGCAGCACTGAGCTGCCCACTCCTCCTCTCTTGCCCTGCTCCCCCGGCTGGGCAGATCTGCCTCCTTCCCTTGGGCTGCATTCTAGGGGGTATGCAGGCCCCACTGGCCTCCCTGGGAGAGCGGGAAGCTCTCCTGGGTCCGATTTCTACCCATCAGCAAGCACAATCAGCTTGCAAGGGGAGCAGGGGATATTTGCAGTGGGGACTGCCCCCATCCAGCAGCAGCAAGCCCTGTCCTGCAGAGAAACCCCATGGGAGAGTGGCAGCAGCTGCTGCAACTAGATGCCCCAAATACCTAAGTGCTTCCAGCAGCACCAAGGGTATCACAGGGATGGTCCTCATGCTGGGGGGCTCAGTCTGGCAGGGCA
Organism: Apteryx rowi; assembly: GCF_003343035.1. Taxonomy (NCBI): domain Eukaryota; kingdom Metazoa; phylum Chordata; class Aves; order Apterygiformes; family Apterygidae; genus Apteryx; species Apteryx rowi. The sequence continues at coordinate 921,444 of NW_020449975.1, forward strand.
GCTTGGTAGCTACGAAGCCACCCTCATGCCTCAGAGCTGGAGAGGCAAAAGGATGAATTGCTCACTTTGTGCTCAGCTCCTATCCCATGCTTTCCTCTGCGTGGCCTGCTTGAAGGGGAAACCCAGAGCAGAGCTAACTAAGTTTAACTCCTCCTGTGAGCTGGCTCACCTCAGAAATGGGATTTTTGTGTAGATTAGCAGATCTCAAAGTTATTCAAAATATTTCCCTTAAGATGTCAGGGGGCGGAGGCAGGTATCCAGCTTCAAACTGTTCAGATCAGTACCCTCAGTGCTCTATACCCCTCACTTCAGCAACACAACAAGGTTAACGGAGAGGCTGCGCCTGCGCCCACCAAGCGGTCAGACACCTAACACCCATTATATTCCTGTGGTCTTTGAGGAACTTCTCCTAAATAAGCACCCACGGACCTCTCATCTAACGTGTGGCAACCAGAGCCCCAGGCTCCCAATTCCCAGCGATGGGCTCTGCAATTAAAAGGTGGTCATTTCTGAGCAGCCAGGCTGGGTTGTTAGAAAAGAGTACCTTCTGCGCGTGTTGGCCCCAGTGTTAAATTTGCATACTGTATTTGCCAAGGGTTATTAGTGTTGATCAGCTGTTAAATAATCTGCCCTTTTCATTTCCGGAGGCCTGTCAGGACTTGCCTTCATGTAGGYTTTTCTTAAACAAGAGTTTTCTGGCATATTGGAATAGGATTTTCATTAGGGAGCCTTTTCCTTGAAATTTCAACAGCTACAAATACTAAACACCGTCTCTGATATCATGAGTGTCTGCCACTTGTGTTGACTAACTCTGTACATCCACGGCACATTAAAATGGCCCCGGCCGAGGAGCAGTGGCAATCGGGCTTTAGACCCACTGACAATAAACAGGCTGGATTTCCTCATTCTGCCAATGAAGGACCTGACAGATGAGATGAAGATCACAGACCCCATGTCAGAAAATGAAATTGTTCTCGGTTAGAAAAGGGCACTGAAAGGCGGGAATATACAGTCTTTAAAAACTGCCTCACCTTATTCCTTACCTTCCAGATAGTCTTTGAGGTTACAGTTGTCTCACGCTCCTGGGAGAAGTTTCAGCTGTGTCTAAACCCTGCCATAAACCCTTTGCGATTAGCCAGCAATAGAAACCCCTCAGCCTTGGGAGGCTGGGGGCATGGGGCTGACGTTTCGGAAGGGGTGGCTTGTGACTCACACGGAAACGGCAGGACAGGGTAAGAGCCGCCTTGGTCTCCTGGTTAGGCAACACTGTTGAAGGCAGCTGGAAAGTCAAGCCAGGAAAAAAAATAGCTTGAGGACTGAGAGAAACTTTGTAACAACCAGCTGGTTCCCGCGCACGCAGTTATATTCAGTACCCTATAAACTGTTGAAAGAGCCCGAAAGGAATAAAACACATGGGTATAGCAGGGAGGCGAAGAGGGTTTTGTTATGCATACGGGCTAGCCTTGAATAGGCCTGTAGGGAACCAAAAAAAAAGGAAAAGAAAAAAGCATTACTGCGTGAGAAATGACCATCACAGTTACCAGCGGGTGACGGAAACCGCCTGCCTCCGACCCGGCCGCTCACCCGCCCCGCTTCCCCCTGCCTCAGGGTTTGGGGCCGGGAGCTTTCCCGCGGCGCGGCGC
>NW_020449975.1:923441-970546 GCF_003343035.1 Apteryx rowi
CAGCGTTACAGCCCCGGGACAAAATAAAAGCAGCCGAGTGTGAGAAATAAACGATTTGACCCTAACTTCAGTTCTTGGGCATGACCCATAAAGCACGTAAAAAACGTTTTTTTGTTTTTTAAGCTATCTGCCTGCTGCTTACCTCTCTGCTACGGTGACTCAGCTGTGCCCTTGCAGGTACTCTGCATTACTAGGTGACAAAGCAAGAAGTTAGAATTGATTAATTGGTTAGTACCTTAAACAGCTATTCCTGCTCAATTATTGACAGGTTTGTTAATGGATTACTGTTTAAACAATTCTGATATTTTAAATTACCTGGTATTTTATAGCTGCGTATTTACTAAAAAAGGGCACCCCTTGCATCTATTAACATATTAAAAGAAAAATAAAACAGCCAGGCTGATATAATGTACAAGGTGGCATTACTCTGGGTGCTTCCTAAGCTAGGAAAATCTTATTTGTTTAATAATAAGTTAGTCATGAATATGCAAATCTGCATCAGTGCAGTACCTCACTTCTGTCACTATTAATGAGTTGCAAATTAATGTGACAACAAAAGGAAAATCTATTTAGTGGCAGAACTGTGGTTCATACCTGGCTCAAGAGAGCAACCATTTACAGTCATTTCAGTCTGCTGGAGCAAAATGTGCACGTGGTGCAGAAAAGGTTTGCTTCTGGGCTAGCAAACCAGAAATAACCAATATGCTGCCTTCACCCCCAAGCCCTTATGAAGCATTGCCAACCCCATTTTAGCAGTCAAGGAAACAGAAGAGTAAACATGAGTGTGAGATGATGAAGAAGAGAGGTTTATATTTAAAGTCTTAACCTGTAACTTTGGTTATATTAAGGATCAGAAACAACAGAAACATTCCTAAAATAGTCTTTAGTTAAATCAAGGGTAAAAGGGAGCATCGCTGGTAATGATTCATCACACGCTTAACTTGCAGGGAGAGGCCATCTCTTCACTCTGCAATCAAGGTGAGCCCATGCAAAGCATGCTAAAGCGTGAAATGCAGAACTAGCAAGACTGCTGCAGGAAAGAAGACTCCATGTGAGGATCTAGTTGCATTACTTGCAAAGACCTTCACCTACTTCAGATCTGTTAAGAGACTTTTTCACCTGATGATATGCAGGCTCACAGAGTGAAACYTGTTGGATTCAAGCCACTTTCTTCTCCTGCCCATCCTCCTAGCAGGGATGCAACAGCAAATAAGCAAATTGAGAAAAGACCAAATATATGTCTTTGTAACTGCAGCGTTCAACTCATGTCTGGTATAGTGATGCCAAGCCCCCTCCTACCAACACTGGACCCATACTAGTCCAGTATGGATCTGATGCTCTGCAAACAATTTTAAACTGAGCCGATACTATTTTTCAGCTAACTTGCATCGGTACAAGTTCAAAGTAGCGATGTGTACTTTTTTCCTGTATGCACTGAAGTAATGATGCTGAATGTTTAATAGCGGTCCCCTAGTGCTGAGGTATGGCAGCTACCTGCATTTACCACTCCCTGACACCTTGTTCATATTAACGCACAAGCCATGGCTCTCATCTGTAGTTACCATGTTTAGCACAGAAATGAAGGGAGGAGTCAGCTTCAAACTCTTTGATTCCTGGGGCAAGCTTGGCCCCTGGGAGCAGTTTAAGGACAGTTTCCTTTCTGCCTCTGTGATCCTGCAAACTAGGAGCTGGTCCAGCTTCCAAAGGGCATCTGGGCTCTCCCTTTAGCGGATTTACCCCTAGAGTGCACAAACTTCAAATACAAACAAGCGCCAAACACCTCTGGCCCTTGCCTGCCACGCCAGCAGTGTCCTTGGCACAAGTTTCCAGCTAGGCCACTGGAGCAAAAGGGGGAGATAACAGCAAACCAGAAGAAACAAGAACAGCACGCAGAGGGAGAAATTACCCAAACGGGAAATTTCCGGGGCTGCTTCCACTACGCAGAATCCAGCCTAGGTGGGTAAGGCAAGTAGGCCAAGGAGGGGGTTCAGGATCTTGCAGTCCTCAGCAGTATTGCTTATCTGAAGTGAAACCTCCCAGCACTGCCCTCGCTGTGACTTCTCTCCCCTGCCATCTAGCCAGCCTGGAGTGGGGTATTTCCTGATATTTCCCAGCCAGTACCAAGTAAACATTTAGCAATGGAAACTCCCTTGAGTGAGGCTCACCTGCCTGCTCGAGCCAGCAGTCGGTCTTTCCCCGCTGCACCAGTGATTCCCCAGTATCTCCATGGGGCTGCACAACCCCCCAGTCAGCCAAATCCAAGTAATAAGCAGGAGGAATTCAAGGAAGCCCTTTGGCAACAACACAGCACTTCTACCCTGCGGAAGGCAGCATGCGGGCACTGCAGAGTTTTACCACCTCCAGAGGCTGCATTTCTATTTCCTTATTTTTAATGAACCTGGAGAAATGCCAGCAGTGAAACAAGTATCTTTGGCCCACAGAAGATGCAAGTGGTGTAGAGGAGAACGGCTTGAGTCCAGAGGCTGAAATGATGAGGTGGCCAACTCCCTGGCACCGCCACAGAGCAGGATGCAGCCAGAGCTGCCCTAGTCCCCAGTGCTGGAAACGTGGCCAGCACTTTGCCTTCTGCCAGGGGATGGCTGCCCTGCCCACGCTTGCTGTCACCAAGATAGCTCCCTGGGGTCACACTGCCATCTCTCCTCTCCCCATGGGAACTACCTCCTGGGCTTGCCAACTGCAAAACTACCTGTGCAGAAAGCTTCTTGCATCACAGTCTCTCCTAAATCACCCAGAACAGGGTCAGCCAAGCTAGCCTCCTACGATGAGCAGCATGGGACATAAGCCCTGCTCTGTCTCCTAATCTTCCACACTCTCTCAAGCACCCTCACACAAGCTTAGACACAAGGGGAAAAAAGCACATTCTAAAAGATAAAATGGTTGCGTTATGTCAAGGGACAGCACTGCCGTCAGGTGTTCCACGCCAGGGCCCTATTTATAGGAAGCAGACAGGCCCTGGGGCAGGCACACACTTGCATTACAACAGCATTAGCTTATTACTGTATTTGAGCACCGATGCAAGTGCCAGCATGGAGGAAGCCCAACTGTACTCGGGGCGCCTGTGGAGAGATAGTGGAAAGCTGACTAAGCGGAGACATTTGGGGAGCACGTGCTCGTGATCATTTGAGGAGGAGCTGGCCCAAAAGAGGAAGCTACGTCAATCTTCTGTTCGCCCACGGGGCATGGAGAAAAGAAGTGAGGTATCTGCCACGCACTCGTGAAGTGGTACAAAGCTGATTTATGCTCAGCTCAAACCAGCCAAGCAGTATGCAGCAATCAGATAAACATGCCTGTAACAATTGCTTCTAACGTTCTCCCTTACCTTAATTTTTCTGATTCACCTCTCTTTTCCAGGAAAACTAGGGAATAAAAGCACCCAGTGTGGCAGAACAAGAATGGCCATGGGCGCTCAGTTATAGACCACTGACTAAAAAGGAACTCCAGGAGGTGCATGTAAGCTGGACAGGAGAGAGCATCACCTTTATGCAGAGTCGGGAAAAAAATGTTGGTGCTCAGCTATCAGCTTTACTACTTGTTCTCTGGGGCACCTTCAGGAATGAAGTGTCCTTCTCCCTTAGCTCCATAATGAGCCGATCAGACCCTTAAGAAAGGGCCTGTCCAAACCCAGGGAGTCCAGTCTTTTAGATTCAGAGTTGAGAGTGAAATTCTCTTCCGTGAAGATATGCCCAAAGTGTGCTCGGAGCCCTAAGGCTTTATATTAAAACTAAAGCATTTACCCTCATACTATTTCCCCTCCTCCATAGGCACCGCTGAAAAGAAAATTCAGTCAATTCATCTTAAAAAGATGACAAAGGAGGAAAAATAATTGAACCTATTCACTATCCTTTAACTAAAAGGTAATGCAAAAAGTATTGTGAATACTGCTTTTAAACCTCTGTCCCATAAAAGGCTCCCAATGTTTTCTAGTAACCTTGAATTTAGAAGGGCAATGTAGATTCTACATCAGATTTCATAAAATGCTCTCCAGCACCTGTGCCAGCTCTACTCTGCTTCAGGAAATGCAAGCAGAGCCTCCTTTTATAAACATTAACAAGTCAGAGCTCATTTCACAATCGTGTACAGAATTAATGGAAGTCACTTTAGCATCTTCATTTCTCAACAGTTTTATTGCCTTTAAGAAAATTTTTGTAAAATATAAATACAAAGGCAGGAGATTTACTTACAAAGTTAAAACACAGATCTCAAACATAAACACACAATTCAGAAAATTTAGTTTATGTACAGTTTCAAGCAACTTCAACATATGTTAGTTTTTCAATATTTTACAAGGTACAGAAAAAATAGTTCAAAGTCTTCTTTAAATAAAGAGCATAAAATGTTTAAACATATATAAACAATCCGGTTTGATGCGTGAAAACTAAATTTCACAGCTTTTAAATTAGGATATAAAAGTTCTTACAATTAGTTGATGCGTATGGATATGGTTTAATTTATATTACAAACTATTGAATTATATTCAATAGTGCTTACCTGGCCAAAGCAGGTAATTCTGTAAACAAAAAAAACAAAAATAATATCACGAAGTGCCTTACCAAATTCTATCTCCCAAACAAGCCACATGACTTTGATCACATCACCTATAAAAAGTATGTTCTGTGTAATCAGTGCTTTGTATGAAACAAAGTCAATGTGTGGGTGTGTTCTTAAAAAAAAAAAAAAAAAAAAAAAAAAAAAAAAAAAAAAAAAAAAAAGTGTTCCAAGTAATAACAAACTTATCCCAAAGCCTGTGTGCATTTAAAGAAACACTATATAACAATTTTGTAAAAACTGATTGAAGTTAAAAAAAAATTCTTCCAAAATCCATCCAACTGGAATTCAGATCTCTTATATAAAGGAAAGATATTTTCATATTTAATAGTGTCCTTTCTTTACAGAAACAATTGCATTTGAACACATATACATAAAGAAGTAACTGTATATAGTACTGTACATTAAACGGCCTGATGGTTCACCAAAGAATATCGAAGGGAGGGTCCTCATGTGGATGCAACCAGTGAAGCGAGGAGCCAAGCAAAGTCTTGAGTTCACTTGTAAATTCTACCAAGTCCAACAGTTCTTTGCTTTCGGGGTTGAAAGCTTCGAGGTCCTTAGCACAAGCGAACAGCTGACTTAGAGAAGTCTGTTTGTAAAACTCTGCCTCTGTGATTGTGACAACTTCCAGATTAGGGAAGTTGCAACGGAAGATGCGAGATGACATTTTTAGCCTCTTCACCACGTCCGAGAGCAAAAGCCAGTTTCGCGGTCTGTGGAAGCAAAGGAGAAAAGGGCTCAAATAACAGACACTAAGTTATGGACTCCTCGACTGGTCCCCATGTCACAGCACGACAAACCCCTCCTGCACCACTCCCACAAATAATCCCGCTGAAATCAAGAGCGCTGCCCATGGGGTGGAACACAATGGATTTTGGCACACACGTATTTACTTATACTRCCATTACCAACAGCTTTGTGGAAAGAGGAGGAACAGGCATGCAGGGTGGTGATAAGAGACACTGGTTTTGGTCCCAAGCCTATAAACCCAGGGCACACGAGTGTGTATGACAGTAGCCGTACTGACAGCTAGTCACACGTCTAAGGGATTGCCTGACTAAGCCCGATGCAGCATTTAGCAAGCTAGGAGACAGCCAATAATTATAACTGGAAATTTCAGCATCTCCACTTTCAAAGGTGTCTGCATTAAAATAAGCTAACAGAAGATTTTTTGCAGATTAAGAATACGTTTTTTTTTCCATTCAATCTTTGAACTTGTTCACTTCAGAAGACTTAAGTTATATCCATCACATAAACAATAAAAACACACCAAAATCCGTGCTTTTGCATGATTAATATTTTAAACTATTTTGCCCACACCTATCATCAAAATTGGTGCAAATGGCAAACAGTAGTTGTTTACCAAACTAATTTATGTTTTGAAAATAACATATGATAAAACTTTTCAGGTCTTTATTATTAAGTATCTCAGTATCTTCTGTAAGATGTTTTATTTGTTCGATCCAATTCAGGCATTAAAACCCATTCTGCTGCAGAGTCTTGAACAGCAGTAATGATGCCATTTTGTCACCCACAAAACCATGTCCAATGAGCAAAACAGAAAAGAACATTAAACGTGCTAGAAGCACGTGTTTCGGGGAGTCCTGTTATCAAGGTGTCCGTCTGGATAAGGGAAGGAATTCTGACGTTTTGTGTTCAAACATCATGCATTCCTCTCCGGAATACGTTGCCCCAAAATAGCGCTTTTTATGCTATTGGCATTTTGTAAGGCATATACAATCGCTGGAAGTTAGTATGAGCACAACAGTCACAATCAAACTTTTTTTGTGCGTTTTACACACTTAGAGCTCTGTGAGCACGGACGAGTCAGCTGCCTCCCCTTTCACCTCCTATTAGGTTATTTCCAAAAAGCCCAGCAGGTATGTATTGATATCTAATTTACATTAGATAAATATAAATGCATTTCCCACAGATGCAAACAGCTGCCATTCCGAATAGATTGTTTCCTCCATTTTTACCCCAAACTTGTATCTGTTCTTACCCCTGAGAGAGACACACTTGAATATTGTAACACGGCAAGGGAGGCTCATCTGAAAATTCAAATTCAAACACATCGCTAAAGCCGTCGTCTTCTTCATCACTTGGGCCAGGAGGATTTGCCAAGATGTCAAATCCAGATTCATCTTTTGGATCTAAATAAAAAAAGAATAAAGATACTAAGTCAGCATTTAAGAGACTGCTGCAGGTCTTGCTTTTTCTTCCAATAATGTGATCTGTAAATAAAATCAGTTTACTTCCTTTCTAACTTCCTCTACCATAAAAACAAAACAGCTCCCACCCCCACGTGCTGCATGTTTTGAAATTTCTCCATATACAAAGAAATAAAGGGTAACATTTGCTCACCGCACACAGAGCTGCCATAGAAATCCCAGTACAAACCAGGGTCATCAACACTTCGACCTTGCAGGTCAGTTAAATACTCTGGAGAGGAAAAAACAACAACAAAAACACACTGATGAGAACAAAAAGCTGGCAAGTTCAGCAGACTGCGTGTCACAGGGAGTCTCGCTATGCATACTTCATACCTTCCATCAAAGAAAATCCACAACATATTCCTGGTGTACATGCTACAAAGAACCACATGCACATACTCGTCTTGCAAGCATTCCTGGAATTCATTTCTCCCCTGCATCCCTTCTCCCATCACATAAAATAATCACCCATCACAAAAAATAATCACCCAAGGTCTAACAGGGACTGACCCAACCTTAAGCTTCAGTAACTAAGAGCAGCACTTTATTTTCTCGAAACACAAGATAGGCCACACTTTTTATCCTGCACAGTTGTTCTCGACACCAAACTTGGGGAAGAAGCAGTGGCCTCAAAGCAAATAACAGAAAAGGTTTTTCCACACAGATACATTCAGAAGCTGTAAGTATTTTCTACAGACTTAACTTGAGAGATTTGCTAGTGGAGTTGATGAAAAGATACTGGTATTCAAGACATTGAGAAGTCCAAGACACTGAACTTTACTGGAGTCCTGATATAGGTATGTGTTTTGCAGACTGTACCATTTTAAATGGATACGTGGATGAGTATTTAAACTCAATGACCRTGACTACTACAAACATTTTTTGGAAGTAAAATTATTAGGGAGTTCCAGCATCTTCATCCAAAATGAACAGAAAAAACTAAGAACATATTAGAGTATAGACATGTGTAAAGACAAGAACATTTAATATAGTTTCACAGCGCTTCAGGTATAAAATGAGGCTGAACTTGCAAAAAGACAAGTACTACATGGATAAAAAGCAAGACCACAGGAAAATATGATTATGCTTAACAAACAGCTATGAGATTTGGCAAGTTTCTTATTTTCATTTCAAGCAGAAAACGGAAGGCACTGAAACAGCCCACTGACCTCCTACCTATCAAATCTGATAGCAGCATAATCCTTATGTCTAATTAAAAGTTTCAATTAGAAGGAATCAACACCCATAGCTGCGCTTCCCTTCTCGAATCACTGGGGTCTTGCGCGCAGAGACAAAGCTACTTAAGGATGCTCTAACGCTTGTTTGCATGGCAGAAACAACCCAAAATTGGGTCATTTGGACTTTGGGGGCCAGGAAACACCAGCAGGAGCGCCCTGGCGAACACACCTGTGAGAAACGTCTCCATGAGCTCGCTGTGGGTCATCTTCACAATGGTTCTCCCAGAGTACGTAGCAAGCGTTGGATCAGCACCATAGGACAGCAATAAGCGGACAATTTCTAAATGGTCGTTTTCTACTGCATCATGGATTGGTCTAGGAAAAAAAAGAAAAAAGATCATGGTGTTACATTTTGGCACAATACTATTATGCAAATGTGTTTGAGAAGTAACTTCTGACTTCAAATCAAGGTTATTTATAGCAAATAACACTATTAATACAGCTGTCAATCCTCTCATTGTCATTTTTACTTGCACATCATTCCCTCCCCTCTTGTCTTTTCACAGACAGGCTGCTTGGGGCAGATATTGTGTCACATCGATTCACTGCTTTACAAATTTCTAGGGCCAGTACAATAATTACACCACTGTAACAGAAGGCAGGAGTTTGTGTTAATCCTCAAAAATATATTTTGCTTCAAGTCACTCCATCGTTCCAAATCTCTGCCAATTTAACATGTTGAGGAGTGAAGGCTCATTCAGCGAGCCTCTGGGCAGACCCATAAACCAGCTACCCAAAGCTTCTAAATTATGTATATAGAAGTTATGAAAATTTGCTAGGAATTACACTACCACACTATATCCTCTTTAAATAGTACTTGTGAAGATATTTGCAGCACAGTTCAACCATTCCACTTGGAGAATATCAGAACATGCTATTTTAAGTTTAGTCCATACAGAAGTCCGTACCAATTTTATGCTAGCAACATCAACAATCTATACAAGCTTAGCTATACACTCTGTAAGCCTACAGAAGGATTATTCATTAATACACATGCCTGCAATTCCAGGGTTAGAATTCCTTATAACTAATTATGAATTTCATTAACTTTTGCCTTAAAATTGATTATATATAACTGGAAGTTGACTGTAAGTAGAGCATATTTCACTTCAGACTAATGAAGACATGTTCAAATCCCATCTTTTCCTTAGAAGGCAATGAGCTGGGGACTGAATGCTCAAAGGGGAGTCAAATTCAACAGCCAGGGGTTATGGCAATTCAACTCAGTTCTACAGTTCCTCCTCCTTCAGTCTGCCAAGCATAAACACTGCTGTCCCCCAACAAGACTTTCAAGCTATCAAAAAGTCATATTGGAACACAAGAAAAATAAGAAAATACAAAAAATTAAGAAAAAGAAGAAAAGAAAATAAAGAATAGTAAAGTAATAAGGAAAGTATACTGGACGCATACTCGGTGTACCCATTGACTCAGCACCCCAACCTGCCAAACAACACTTAGCTAATGACTGGGGATGAAATTCCCTCCTGCACGGAGGGCCATGTCCCACCAGTGCTCCACACACCAACCTCCCCACTAACCAACCACAGCTTTAGTCTGGATTGCCATCCAAGCGAGCTCAGGACAGAGCACAAGTAGTAAAGCAAAGCAAAGCAAAGCAAGACCAGGGTATAGGAGGAGCTAGAAGAGAAAAGTCCACCACTGTTTTCCCCTTTATGGCACAGCTTTGCTCTTGAAGGAGGACTTGGTGATCCAGCTTAAAAAGAAATATGTTCCAGGTGTGTTTATTCCAAGTACTTTCCAGTAGGCTGCGATTTAGGGCGATTAACATTTGTCACATGCGAAGCACTCGCTCCCATCCTGCTGGAAAGCTGTACGCAGTTTTGCTTCTAACGTGTGCACACTAAATATTGACATGAGGACACGCACTTGGGGAGCCTGAGGCTTGTTCCCTATGGAGAGAGGGCTTACCCCGCACTGCCTCCCTCCTGCACGTGCCAAGTTACCAAAACAGTGGACAAGCAGATGATCCTAAAGCTGCTGATTGCAGTCCTCAGCCAATTCATGCCATCTACCAGACCTCCTGGGCCCAGATACCAGAGACCGCAACACGTGCACGCCTGTAAAGCCCACTTTGGCATTTCTTGGAAAACCAGTATCAAATTTTAAGACCAGAAAGATCCATGAGGATCATTTGCAAAGGGTCAGAATATCCCTTATTGATTTCTTAGGGAAATATGTAATGTAACACAAACTATCTGACACGCTCAAGAAAGCTTAACGTGCTGGAGAGACAGTGCTACGTTTTCTTGCATTGAGAATACAGTATTACCACAGTCCTCTCGCGAGCCGTACCCTCCGGCATCTACCTGTTTTCTCAGTTCTCCACCACAGGGGCTGTCTCAGTATTACGTGTCCGGGTGTGCAGCACCTAACACACCGGGATCTGGCCTGTGCTAAACATCCCAACCGATACGATAAAACAAGTAACAAATAGGGGTGCTGACACAGAAGCTGAAGAAGTATCAGGTGTTTCTGGCTGTCAGCAAGTGTCCAAGGCCCAAGCAGTCAGGTCACAGCACTTTGTGCATTTATAGCAGGAAAGGTCATTCTTGCTGAAAACACTCGTGTCCCCCACTGGGCATGAAGCATCTCTTGCTGAAAGTCTGGCAACGGGCACAGAGAACAGACGAGAGTTAAGGCTGTCTCCAAATGTTGAGGATGCTTTTTCCCCCCCCCAACTCTCTCATTTTATTGGAGTCTTTAATTTGGAATTGTTTTCCATTTTAATTTAGAATGAGGATTTTCTGGTTTCATTTTCTTAGGGGGGGAGGATTGTGGGTTTATTGGTTTGTGGGTTTTTTGGTTTTTTTTAAACTGACTTACCTAAATAGCTTTTGAAGCAGTAATGAATTCAAGATGATCCCTTAATTTATTAAAAACAGCATCTGCATCAGCACCCAGCATTTAAAGTGATTTAACAGCACCCGGCCAACTTTCTTAAACAGAGCCAGGGCCTTGCCGAGGAAAGAAAGCCGCAGCCCCACTGGCTGTAACCCCGGGGCAGGACCCACTTCCCCGCTCTACGGCTCACCCTGACCGCAAGAGCACATGCAGACGGGGCAGAGGCTGGGGACCCCCCGCCGCGTGGCAGCCCCCAGGGGCGATGCCTCCCCTGGCCGCGACGCTGCAGGAAGCGGCTGCCCTTCGGCCCTGGCTTTTTCGTGCATGGGAGCGCCGGGCCACAGGGAGAGGGCTCCCTCCAGGCACGCTTGCACCCGGCACGAGAGGCGACTTAAAAAAAGGTAACAGGAAGGAAAGGCACAGCAAAACCGCGAGGAAGGAGGAAGAGCGATAAATAGAAGGAAGCGAGGGAAGGAAAGAAAACAGGGAGAAAAAAAAAATTAAATCCCCCCCGCCACAGATAAGACAAGGGAAAAAAAGGAATAAGAAAACACGGACAGACTCCTGTCCTCTGTTTTACCGGCTAGCACGGCTTTCCAGCAGGTCCGTGAGCAGGACCATCTAAAAGCACAGCCAGGTGCCCGTGTGCCCCCTGCCAGGGGAGGCAGAGGAGGGAATCGTTTCAGTCGCGGCAGAGCTTAACCATCCTCCTCGTAGGGCGCGGAAGTGACTCTGGGAGTTGGCAACTTTTTCGGCTGGTAAGAGGGATGCCTTGGAACCCTCTCCTGGGCTTTGCTGCCCAAATAATCCCCCCCCACCCCCCCAGCATCCTGGAAAGAAACAGTCTCTGTGCCCGAGGGTACAGTTAAAGGTAGCACAGCTTGTTTTTAAAACAAACACTTCGAAAGGCCCCAGAAGGCTCTGGGGGCATTCAAGAGCTGTAATATCCTACAGGAGACCCACATCTCAATCCTCTCTTGTATACTGTCAAATTCCTACTACTATTTTTACCGCTACTAGAATTAGGGAAACATTTCACTAGGGTTTTATCATTTCACCACCAAATTACAAACTGTTTAGACCAGTCAGGGTTTGCTCTCAGCCTGTCAGGCACCATCGAAATTTTCCTTGATGCAAGGAGAGGCCTCACAACACGTCAAGCAATCTGGTGTCTTGGTATTATATTTTTATTTCCATCTCCTGCGTTACACAAGGCAACCCCACAGAACAGGCAAGGCACAAGTTGCAGGAGGGCAGCTCCTCCAGCTGACTCTTCTTTAACGCAATTAGCTGCTAGAGGGGATCGTTCTGCCAAGACCAACTGAAAGGACACAGGAAGAGAGACATTTTGGCACGGTACTCTTTGAGGGGAGAGGAAAAAATAAGAATAATAAAAAAAAGGCTGAGCTCATCAGTCGCCAGAGAGAAGGATAAAACAAAACTGGCTGCGGAAAGCAGATCTCGTGAACGGACCACAGTGTTGGAAGCGAGGGAGAGACCTCGCTAACAGGCAGGAGATGCCTGCATTTTCAGCATATGGCTTTTTTTTTTTTTTTTTTTTTTAGCAGCATCCTTTCAGCTAGGGCATGCCGAGTAGCTAAAACACGAAGAACAAGGCGATACGGCCAAATGCACCCGCAACCACGCTTGCTAATACCAGGCGTCGGTCTTAACCCCCCCTTGGTGAGCAACTCCACTTAACCGGGGTTCAGTCAGGGGAAAAGCATTCACCTCTTAAGTACGGTCTGCTCTTATTTATAGGTAAGACGATTAAGAGCCCTTAGCGACCGCAGCACCTTTGAGACAGGTCTTAAAGCTCTGGCCCCGTTCAACAATAATCTCTGACGAGCTGGTAATTCGGCAGCAGCATGCTGGCACAATCAGAGCCTGCACACACTGCTAACGATGGCCCCACACCTGGAGAGCCTCCATCAGCACCGGAGTCGAAGAGGGAAAACGTCGGCGACTGCTGGGTTTAGCCAGGGCCAGATGCGCTGTGAAAGGGGCCAACAGAAGGAGACTGTGCTCCGCAGGAAGTATTAGGTGCACGGGCAGAGCGGCAGCACCAAACCAGGGGGGAAGAGCGGCCGCACAATACCTCCACCACCAAAACACCGCTGCCTCATTTCCATTTCACTACAATTTTGTGCTTTGGGTTTGTTTGGTTTTTTATTTGCTTGGGGGTTTCTGGACTTTGCCGAGATTTCTGATAGTGCCTATTCGGAGGCTGAAATTCTAACCTATCTACTGCTCGCTGCACATAAGCTAGACCAGCGATATAGGTAAATAACAGACATCACCAAAGGAGGAGGAGTGAGAGGGCATCTCCCACCAGGTCGCTTTAAGCAACGCAGATCTCAACTTCAGGAAGCTGGGATCAAACTGAAAGCCAAGATTGCCACACTAACAAAAATGGCATATGCAGTTACATCACAGGTCTTCAAGGATTTAAATTGACTGCCTAAATAAGTTAGTTATTACTGTCTAGAAACTTGAGAACTTCCATCACAACCAAAAATGTCTTTGGCTAGTGGAGGTGGCAGAGGGGACAATAAGGCATATTCAGTGTCGTTAAAAAAGCAGGGGAGGGACACGAGGCGTTTTTATTATTAAAAATCTGGATATCTTTCCAAGTGGGTAACAGGTTCAGGAATTCCAATTAAAAAAAGCAAAGGAGTTGAGGAAGACTGACGCTTATTTCCTTCCCCCTAAAAGCTAAAAGGAGAAAAACTTATTAAGGCTCCAAGAGAGAAATGGGATTTGTCTTATGAATGTCACAATTTATTCCACTGAGATACTGAAGTCTGGCCATACCAAAAGGCAGGGGATAATGCTGATCTGAAGTTCCTTATAGAAGCCTCTGTTCTCTATCCTGCTAAATTCTGGGCAACTATACCATCTTTCATCTGTATATTAGATGTGTTTTGGATTCACACTGTCCGTTGGGCAGCTTTTCAAGAAATTAAGTCTGCCATCAAAAAACAAAGGGAACCACAAGCTGAGTTCTGACATTACCATCTATGATCAGATTATTATTATGTTTATTTCTAAGATGCATTTTCCCCAAAACAGCTTCTCAGGATCTACAAGCCAAGTTTCTTTCTTGAAATCAACTCCATCTGTGAGCTGAAATCAAAGGTGGACTCTGAACTAGGTGCTTAAAACTGTTCAGAAACTTTTTGGGGTTATTTTTCTTACACAGGTTGTTCTGCCAAGTGAAACAAAAATAATTTAGGATTCTTTTTATGGCAACTCATTGCTATTGCATAGGTCATGTATTTAAAGTTTGAGAAAGCAGAAAATGCAGTGCTGTTTCTCATCAGTCTAGATAGTTAAGACTTCTCCCTCTCTTCCCTTTTTGTTCATTTTAAAGAAAGGGCTGATGGGGAAGGAATCTGACAATTCAACCATAGTTTCAATGTTTCTCCAGAAACATTTCCTTTCTGCAGTGATGGGCTGGTAACGACTGACCATCATGAACTTCTAATGGACCATCTTCACCAGACCTCTTGGGACTTTGTTTTCCTGACTCCTCCCTTCCCAAGTTGATAAATAAAGAGTTTAAAAACAAAAGAGGRAGACTCTTAGTGATGCTAATTTTACCTCCCTGGCTATTTGGATGATGATAGTGAATGTGATAAACCATTAAAGATAACAAGCTGCAGGAGCTTCACAGAATACAAAGTGACCTGCCCCCAAAATAAATAGATTGAATAAGGTTCTGCATTTACAGAGGAAAAGTTATCCCAAGGTCAGCCCCGCAGAGATGGTCAGAGAGATATTTAAAAATCGGATAAAGACTTTTTTTTAAATTAGGTTATACACAAGAAAGCTTAAAAAAGATGCAGAGTAGCATCGTCTGTATCCACAAAGCAAAAAAAAGCTCAATATCTCTTATGCCCAGTACAGGAACTAAGCATCCCTAGTATTGTGCGAAAGAAAACAAAAAGCCAACATCAGCATAAAAAAAAAAAAATCAAGTCCAAAAAAAAAAAACAACCACAACCGAGCAGATGCAGCTAACAATTAAGCAACTCAACACTTTCATGTAATACACAGAGAACTCACACACCCAATCACAGCAAAAGCCTGAAGTGCTCTGAAAAGTAACACTACTACCGAGGCAAACACCACTCTTTTGGCACAACTAAAAGGACCTGGCACGTATACAAATAGGGCTGCAGCTCTCAGTGTCATTCCTTCCCGCTGTTCAGTTGGGAATTTCACAAACACACCAAAAAAAAAAAAAAAAAATCACATTAATCTCAAGTCACAACAAAAACGTGCCACCCGCTTTATTAATCTGAGAGAGGAGGAGTTTACCCAGCCCTGAACCTTCCTGTCCAAGGACCAGCCGGCCAGAGGCCACCAAGCAGATGGACTGAGGCAGCGTTACCAGCTTGTGGGGGTTTTGTGGGGGTTTTCTTCGGGGGTAGGAGGAGGATAAAGAAGCGGCAGAGAGGGAGGGAAGAGGCGCTTCCTTTAATTGCTATCGCAGAAGGAGCTAATCTCGCGTCCTGGTGACATTTCCACGGCCGCGCGCGGCTCTGCTGGCACGCGGCAGAGCTCAGGCTGCTTAATCTTAGTGACGGCGCTGTTGCTAACCTGGTCCCATCCTGCGCGCTGCAGTTCACGTCAGCCCCGTACTCGAGGAGGTGTCGCACGATGCTCAGCCAGCCTCTGGCGCAGGCCTCATGCAGGGCACAATAACCGGCGTTGTCACGATGATTTACATCACAGATCTTGTTTTCCAAACAATACAGAACCACTTCCTGGAAATAGGAGAGGAGGAAAAACAGATACATCAAGTTAATTTGCTACTGCGGAGATGCACGGATTTTTCTTCGTTTAGAGAGAAAGAAAAAAAGGCAAAACAAACAAAATCTGTAAAATATGCAAAAGTTATTCCTCTTCCGGAAGGGACAATCAAAAGGAAAAGAAAAGGCGAAGGTGTTTAAAGTTGTATTTCTTCAGGAGACATAGCAGAGACCACAATTTCTCATGAGCAGACTGTTGGACCAAGCTGTACTGAGCCTGCATCCTGTAAAGAGATTTTCCCACAGTCTCTAATGTTAGCAATCGTAGTAAGAGAGGGGGAACATGCAAATTTCACAGAAAAAAATAACTTACAGCTTCCACTTTTCAAAACTTCCATATGTAAAACTAGTAGAAAGGTTTCACTCTTACATTTGCTTTTTTTTTTTTTTTTTAAAGCACAAAACACTGCAAGCGCAACAGTAGCACAGCCAATGTCGGTTTAATTTTAAAAAGAAAAAAAACACATGACCCAAAACAAAACACATTTAAGACGCTCAAAGGACAGTTTGCTACCGGAAAACAAAAAAAGCCTAGCTCTATCAAGATGAGGGAAATCCCATTTTCACCCACACTGATTTCCTGCATGCAGAACTGAAGCCAGATGCCAAGTTCCAATAACTACCCTATCGCCGTGGGAAGCCATGTGAATTTAACACAATTCATCTTCCAGTCAAATGTGCCATGCTTGAGAGCCTAGGCCAGACTTGGCGCTATGCTGCCGCACAGCCTTGAAACAATGACTGCTCCATCACTCAACCAAAAATTTGGGCTGGTGCAAGTCTTCCTCAGTTTGTGTCAGATGCGAAAAAGCATTTTAGATGACGCTGTAGGTATAAAATAGCCCGCACGTTCCACGATCAGCTGCAAGCCATTAATTTTGCATTTGCTACCTTCAAAGGTTAAGCAATATTCCTGTGAACCACCGCACTTCTCTCACAAAGCAGCGTGCGCTCGGGGGAGCCTGTTTGCTTTGTCAAAACAAAAGAATAAAATAAATGCTGCGTGCGATGCATTTATTCTCCCTGTTTCAAAATCTACCGGAAAGCCCACAATAATCTGTGCTCTCGGTATACCTGACCTGAGAATTGGTATCTAGGATACAGCATGAAGCTGTTCTTTTAGCAGGCCCTCACTAACCAGACTAAAGTGGAGAACAGCAAGCTAATGAGCTGTCTGTCCCAGGCACGGAAAGCAACCTGGTCACCTGATGCCGGGATCAAGTGCAGCAACCACTTGCAGCTGATGCACGGATCAGTTTAACCCAGGATCCCAACAGTCACACGTCTCGCCAAACAAGGGCTTTTCACGCCCCCGCTAATCACCCGCAAGGCCAAAAAGTGGTCTGAAAGGGTCACTCTTTACCCTGAGCCTTTGCCAAACTGCAAGAAAGGGCTGTGTGAAATTACACCCTGCAGGTACGGATTTTCCTTCAAAGCCAGACCACCCCATGAGGCCGGTGAGCTGAGGGATATAGGTAGCAGAAGCGGCTGTTGTGCTCGGCTCCACTTTCAACCCGCAGTTACTATTTAAAATAGATTCTGAAACTCAAAACAAAAAAAAGAACTTTCATCTATTTTTATAATACGGAAAGGCTCGTTCTAGGGCAGAATACCTACTACTGGACGAAAAAGCTAATTCTGTTGGGCAATTCTATGTTAAGAGGCTATAAGAAGAATGTCATTAACCACAAAATGTAACCATAAAGACCATAAAAGTCTACATTGTTAATTAATTAAATGCCTCATTAACTTTTTTTAACATGATTTATTCAATTTACAAAAAAATTAGCCATCATTGCTGAATATAGGAACATGTGGTGCCACAAACACTCTTTGGTTCCGTAAGCATCTCCCTCTAACGTTAGAAAAAAGCTGCAAAACTGCCATGGGGCAATTTATGTCCATTCAGGTGCTCCATTTAAACCAGCAATCTGAAAATCACTCTGAGTTAATCCGAAGAGTCAAGCTAGCACGTCACCAGCGAGATCCATGCCACCGCCGCTTCTGCTGCCTGCCGTTCGTTAGCCAAATTGCAAACAGTATCATTAAAAGGCGCGTGCAACTATGCATGCCAAGGGTTGATCTGCTAAGGGGTGCCACTCCACTTCAGTAACATGCGCCAGCCCCGCAAGACGGGCTCTCCCACCCACGTTTTGCAGGAAAGCCTTGCCCCTTTCCCCGTGCATTTTCCCTGCACAGATCGCATGCCCTCGGTGCACATCCTAGCAATAATAATAAGCGCTCCTCCTCTCTGCCCAGCCGCAAAACGAGCCCCGTGGGCAAGATGTTATAACTCGAGTGCATCCCTCTCCCCCGCAGCGCCATGCCAAACCACAGAGGCAACGCTCGTCCCCTCCCGGGGTGGGGGGGAGTCCCACAGGAGCAGACGAGGAGCCGCGCGCAGGCAGGAGGCTGTTCGGGAGCTCCGGCTCTGCCGCTGCAGGGGACCCTGAGCCAGACCCTTGCACCAGGCTGAGACCTCTCCCCCTGCCTGAATATCCCCTGTCTTTATGAGTTTTTAACCCCCCCTGGAAACAAACAACATGTTTCCTCCACCCCTATCATACACCATGCATGCCTCTGATTTCACTGCCTTTCCAGGCAGGACTTAGTCCCAAATTCCCAAAGAGTAAAAAACTTTCCAAGTCCAAACACTGTCTAAAAAAGCACCAAGCAGCACAAAGACAACCAGTGCTTCCTCTCGCATCAAATTCATTACGCAAGCCTTCTGTAATTTTTTTTTTAAAGACTTTATACTCCCTATAATTCTCCCTCCTTTTTCTCCCTCCACAAAAAGTAAATTACAGTTTTAAGACTACTATTATCTCAAGTCATTTGTTTCAAATGGAGAAAACATAATGGATTCAAGAGTGAACATACATTGCAATGGGCTGCTAATATCCTGATTAAGCAAGACCTGACGCAGAAGTCTAGTGAAGAAAACGCAGAGCTTTCCAACATCTTCGGTGGGGCTTTGCTCAGACCATATGGATTTCCAGAGCAGAAGACCATTTGCCATACTGTCTTCGAGTAGCCTCATTAGCTGCAGCCATGCAATTTATCTGACTAGACGCAGGCCATGTTTGTCCTTTGATGTTTCACGCTCACGTCAGCTTTTACGCACAAAATGACCACTACATTCCCCCCTAACTATCTGGGGCACTTTCGCACCGTGCAATTAAGAGTGGGGCAGAGGCAGCTGAGCTAGCAGCATTTGGGCTCTCCGTGGGTCTGGGAGCGATAAATGCAGCTCGTCACTCATGGGAAGCAGCTCGGGGGGAAAAGAGAGGCTGGGAATATTACCCACGAAGGGGGGAATTACTTTAGCCTCCTTTTGCAAGCCGTGCTGTCGGCCACCCCTCCTGAGCCAGAGGAGCCTGCGTGTGGCTGGCGGAGGGGCCGCGAGGGTGCCTGCTATTGCCCAGGGCAGCAGCAAAAAGCCCCCACATGCAATGCAGAGCTTGCGTTGCACAGGGGATGCCAACAGGGATGGCAGGAAAGAGGCGTGTGCAGGTGCCGCAGTTCACACTCCAGCCAATCAGCTTCACCCAGCAGCCCTTTTCCTCCCCCCCACCTTTTTTTTAAGAGGAATTTGTAACTTCTTGAATACTTCAATTTTTCCAGCCCTGCTCCTAGAATCTTTCCAGAGAACAACAGAATTCAGCTTTCTACTAATTGCAGCTGGCTGCTTGCTAGAGGGAGGGGGGAAAAAAAGAAAAAAAAAAAACAGGAAAAAAAAAAAAACCTCACACCACTACACAGTTTCCATGGCTGACCAAACTATCACAGTTGACCACAGGCCAAATTAAATTCTGACAGGGTGGTGTGACCACCCACTACTCCAGTCCTTGAAAGACACTGCCGATGCCAAATCACAACCACAGCTCACACACACCAGCCTCTTCCCATTGTCCCACTTTCTCCCGCCTTGCACTCGGTCAGTAACAGAATCCCTGTTGATACTTTTAGTTTGGCCTAATAATCAAGGCAASCAATTTGAGTATTTAAGCATATTAAAAAAGTGTTGTTCACTTGCGCTTTTGGATGAATTCAAGTCAGCTGCTAAAGGACTGCCCTTGTGATCAAAAATTAAAACCCCTAATCAAATCACGATGAGAATGTGTGGCAAGAGCACAAGGTTATCCACAGGCTTCAGGACCTTCGCCTTGGCGAGCTCAGATATCCCTGGCTTTCTGTGACCAACAGCCGCTGCTGCAGATAGCTCCCTCTGCCAGCAAAGCAATCCAAGAGTCCTCAATCCCTGTTTGAGCAAGACACCTGTCTGTAAGCAAGTTTTGGAGCTGCGAGTCCTCCCTTTGACCTCAGTGGGCTACATCGGGCGCAGACACAAGGGTCCCTGTGCAGCCTGCTACATCCCAACAGTCATCCCAGCTACAGATACCACGCAGGAAGAAAATTCACGCCGACAGTCTGGGGCACACGTACGCTCCTATTTTAGATCCATGGGAAATTTTAGATCCATAGGAAATTAAATCATGTAAATTATGAAGATTACCATGGCAACGTTGTAACAACGACTTCTCCTCCTCCTCACTAGAGCAGAAAGAGCCCCGAGTTAGCACAAGCCTTTGTCTAGGGTAAACAAAACCTTTCCAGACAAATCCTGCCTCCCAACGCTGGAGAAGGCTTCCCTCCAGGCTAAGCTCTCCAACTATAGAAAAGAGTATTTCAAGGTTTCAATGGGTCTTTGAGGTCAGACAGGCCTCCACCGAGGCCTGGGCTGATTCAGTCTTCCAAAGCGGGGTGCAAACCCCACTCTGAGGTCAAACTGGTCCTCTTCCAGCCAAGGCAAACTTTGTGTTGGGACTGAAGTCAGGGACTGATCTCTGGCAAATCAGTAATCACTCTCAGCAACAAAACACTTCTTTGCAAGATCTAAAGTTAAGGAACAACAACGATGCTCATACCTAGAAGCCCGTATTTCCCAAATAAAAGCATGCCACAAGCCAACAGAGCTGGTGGATTCATCAATTACTGATTTTTGTAGCAACAGGAGGTCTGTTTCATTAGACAACATTGTTCCAGCTATGCCGGGAAGCTCCAGACTTGAAGCATAAAACATTCAGAGTGCTCCTGTGATGCACTTGAGCACGCAAGAGGGCACATTAAGCTTTACAGTCTGTGTCCCACGGAGGAGAAAAAAAAAAAACACCCACAAACAAAATATAAAATTCTTCTAAACTACATGCTCTTCACAAATAACAAAAGCAAAAATCATATGGCTCATTAAAGATCACCATACAGACCAAAAACATATMTATGTATCATTCTGTTTGCAGATGGTTTATGTTTAAACAGAAGTGAGCATTACTTATAAAACCTTACCCTTTGCTTGTGCATTCAGGATGCTGCTTACCCTACATTTCCCTCCCGGCTGCCCTAACAGCAGCTGGGACACACTCCCACAGCGACCTGCCACAAGACCTGGAGGAACTCGGAAGGAGATGTATTAGGAGAAGGGGAACATGCAAAAATTCAAAGACCAAACTCAAAACTTCCAATTCTCAAAATTCCCATGTGCACAACTAGAAAGAAGGTTTGTAATTTTACATCTGCAAAAAAGCAAAACAAACAAAAAACCCCATTGCTCCCAGACAGTCCGGCCTCCTGCGGTCACCCCACCGCGGGTGTCCCAGCATCTTCCTCGTGCCCAGCAAGGCACTACCTGGGAACTCCCGCAGCACGCTCCGATCGCACAGCCTGGCACCTCAAAAGTGACTTCCAGAAAAAACACATCATGTACATGACTAAGGCGAAGGCACAGCCCCCGCATCCTAACTGAGGGTACCCGGAAAGGTGCCTTACCTCGTATCCCAGGCGGGCTGCCCGTTGCAGGAGCGTTTCCCCCGCATTCTTATTGACAATAAGCCTCCGCGCTTCGGGCGGCATGGGGCGGCTCGGGGTGGTCTCCTGAGGGAGGCTCGCCAGCTGCAGCTGTGCGGGCTGGGGCACAGGTAGCAATGAGGGGGTCTGCTGGAGGCGCTCATACAGCTTCTGCTCGTACGGCTTGGCTGGCGAGGAGTCACAGTCTGAAGTAGGCTCCGGTCGCTTCCTGATTTTCCTCATTACCGTGACCTGTCAAAAGCATCGTTATTGGAATTTTCCTGTTCCCTCCTTGCTTTTACAGTACAGCGATGGGGTTACATTTTGCCAGCCAAGAATTACAGTTTTCTACTCGCGTTTAATTTTCTTAAGAAACGTCTACTATTGCTCTTAAAATGCAAGATTCCTCAATACCTGCAATAGCGGCTTAAACTCAGGCAGGTTAAGAGAAGCAAATTAAAAATGTGCAAACCACACACAGGAAAATTCGAAGAAATCACTGCTACTCTGCATGACAGCAYGTTAGTTTTAAGCAGGCTGGCTCTGCATTCAGTGATGCTAGTGGACAATTAAGTCTAAATAAAGATACCTTATCTTCAGCATTTTCGATATCTGTGGTGTCATCCCCTGTCAGAGATGACCTCCTTCTCCTCTCCTGCAGTGCCAAGTGTTTTGTTTTACACTGCCGTTTCCCTGATGGCTTCTCACACTCAGTGTATTTCTGCAGCAGAGATGCAGGTTGGAAATCCTCCTCTTCATCTGTGTACAGCCCATCTGTCTTCCGGCTTTCTTTAATTTTCTGCTGTTTGGCAGCCAACCTCGAGGCTGGAGTACAGCTTGGCTGAGCCTGCCTTTTGCTGTTTGCATTGGTGGATGAAAGGCTCTTCATGTGCGGAGACACTGGGAATACAGGCAAGCCTAAATAGGAAGGAAAGGCATTACACGTTGCATGGTGTGTTAAAAGGAAAACATATTGCTAGCACTTAACACAAGCTCCTCGACTGCTTAAGAGATCTACCAATTACATTTTCAAATCATTAATATTTTAAGTGTTCCACATTCAAATTGTAAATAGCATCTTGCAAGTTACGTTATGTAAGTTAATAGTTGTAACAGTCTGATAAAAATCACTAAATAAAATTCTCTGCAACCGGTGCCTGGGTACTGCGAGGGCCATACAGTGCAGTGCTGTGCCAGCTCTGCACTGTGACAGCCAACCTGCAACGGCAGAGCGGAAAGCCGCAACCGAATTTCCTCGCTTTGGGAAAACGCATTTCCTTACCTGGAACTGCCTTATCTGAACGGGAACCAACTTCTCCCTCATCCTGGGCCCTACTGGGCTTTTCTGCCTTTTCCAGGCTTAAGTTCAGGGCAGATACATGAATTGTAGGGGGAGGAGGGAAAAGAGAAAGAAATAGTCGCAGGGAAGAGGTCTTAATGGGACAGCACTGAGGAATTTTGAGCTTAGCACTTAAGATAGCAATAAGATAGCAGGCATCTCTTTTGTAGCATTTTTACTTTAAAAAAAAAAAGAAAAAAAAAAGAAAACAATGGCTACTTAAGGAGCTATGGCTGCAGAAGTCCTGTGCAAACTCTCTATCAAAAGGTACAGATATTTCACAGAAAAAGCAAGTGGTTATGTTTTCCAGAGGACACTGACTAGCTGCACCGTGAGGCTGTAAGGTAGTGGAACGCCTCGGACCAGAAAAAGCCAGTGCTTCACAGCCCTTTGCAGAATACTCACAGGACTGGGTTTTCTCCACAGATTCATGCGGTAAAAGCTGAGTCTCACAATCTGGGCCACATGCAAAAAGCATGGTTATTTTTTTCCAGAGCGCAAGCAGGTTTACAACAAAACAAGAACAAGAAAAGTTGACTTTTTATAGTCTGAATTTCCCCTGAGCAGAGAATTGAGGTGACCTCAGAACCAACTCCTTTGGAGAAAATAAATGAATTAAAGGCTGCTGGGAAGGAAGGGACACTTCATCCAGACAATACCATATCATTGAGGGAAGGTGCAGAAAAACTCAGAGCACTTGAAATAGGCTCCTTTGCTCTAAGAAGTCTCTGAAGTGATGCTACTTTCAGAACAGAAGAGATGGCAGAAGCAAATACAGCACATGGCTGCCCAGTGAGCAGAGACCTTGATTCAAGAAACTCAATCAAGAGCTGGCCAGCAAAAAACAAATAAAACAAAAATAAAAATCTGGAGTCGTCTTAGTGGGCAGCCTCACACTTTTGTCTCCTTTCAAACAGACCTGAGAACATGACCTGCAGAAGGCTTTCTAGATTAAAGATGAAAACAGAAAACCCTCAAGTTCTTTAGAACCACTTTCTAGAAAAAGATGCATAACATGGCTTGCCAACCAGGTGTCAGCAAATTGATGGGACATATGATGTGCACACTGTTCAGCAAGAATCCAGTCCTTTTGGTTTTTAGACATTGTAATCATGAAGAAAACCCTTCCACCAGTTGTAGACTGAACCTACTGATGCAAGGTTGTCTTTCCAACTCTGCAAACAGCATGAAATAAGAAGAGTGTTTCTAATTCTCCTGTTTCCAACTAACCTAATTGGAGTAGCAAAAAAGCCCAATTCCAATACAGAAGTATCATCATTATCTCCTTAATCGCTTATGAAAAAAATTGTGAAGATGGAAAGCAGCAGCAATGAAGTCTGGTGAGTGCGAAGGGAAGGAAGAAACCGCTGCATGTAGAAAAACAAGAATAGAGAAGAAACAGGTCTGGAGAAGGACAAAAATACAAAAAGGGTGGGGGGAGGGGAAAAAATCACAGAAAGAAAAGCTTATCTCAAACAACTGTGGGCTTTCCCATTCGGGGATGCTGAATGAGACAATAAAAAAGTTTAATCACTGCACAAGATGTGAACTCCAGCCTGCAAGCTTTGCAAAACCTGTGCTGCGCTTTGACCATCAGTGACGACAGTAGACACCAGGCTAAACGTACACCACCGCTACAAGATGAGGAGCAGCAACTGTATGCCCAGGAGCTTTGGGATCAATAAAGTTGCAAGAGGCTGGCACTATCCAGAAAAGGCATGAGCATCAGCCTGGGAAACGCAAGAGATGCGGGTCAAAAAGAGAGGAGTGATTAATCCTTGAATCCCACCCCATCTTTCTGACCACTACATATGGAGCTGGGGGGAGAAAAACAGAGCGGGCAGGAATCTCCCCAAATATCCGTGCAAAGACAAAGCCGTGCCGCTGCCTGATGCGGGCTGTGGCAAGCGTGCCTCAAAGCAGGCTCTACCTCTCCTCCCGTGGGCTGGGCCGGCGGAGAGGTCCGCGGGGAGAGCGGCGGCTGCTGCCGTGCAGCCTGAATGCTCACTTGTTCGGCTCCCATATCCTCCGGCAGCCAGCTCCCGCCTGCCAAGTCCGGCGGCCGCCGAGCTGGCTGTAACCGTACCCGGCTCCGAGGGGCAGGCGGCAGCTTTCCAGGTGCGCCAGAGCCCTCCTGGCTGCTCTTCGTCGCAGCTTTTGTTTCCATGCTGCCTGCACAGCAGCGATTAACAGAACTGCTGGGTTTTCTCCTCTCCCCGTATAAATGGCTGCAGCTCCCCGGGGGACTATCAGAGGAGGCCAGCTACTACATCGCTTGCAGCCTGCAGCACCAGGTTATTGCTCAGCTGGGACTCCAGGAGAGACCGCCACTGCTCCCGTGTTAGCCGCGGGGCTGGGCGAGCAGTGCAATCCCCTAAGCTTGCAGGGATCACCACGCCAAGGGCTTGCGGAGCTGCTGCACCTGGGAGAGCTGCAACGGGCAAAGTCACCACCAAAGCGGGAAGCGGCAGGGCCCCAAAACAATTTTAGGCAAGGCAAATCCCAGGTCTGGTAGCTCTGCTCCTCAAGGACGACCCTCCAAGGAGGTGACAGCCAGGAGATGTCCAGCTAAGGACATCTCCAGAGGTCACCACTTGGTCATCCAGCCACAGGGCACAGACTGGGGGAGAGAAGGGGCGATTGCTCAGTGACAGCTTCACTTGCAACAGATGATTCCTCCCGCAACGAGATACCACAAATTCCTTCTAAGAAATGGCACACTTAAAAGTTTGAGGACTATTCCTGGACAAGAAAAGCTAAACATCTCCTTCCCTATGCAAATTTCATGCAGAGAGCACAATGTTACACAACGGGGAAAAAATTCCTCATCCTAGTGAATTAAGAAAAAGGAGATTCAAAGGTTTACACTTCAATGGGGTTGCAAGAGAGTTAGCAAAGTGAGCTGAACGATCTCTAGTGCCTCTGCATAATGGATGGCGAGGCATAATTTAGTCAGGTTTATGGTTTTATAGAGGCTTCCAAAACCAAAAGGTTTTTCATAACCATGGGGCGACTGAATCTAAATGTCTTTGGGAGCAGTGCGTAAATTGGGAGCCACCTTTTTTTCTTTCCTGAGGTCATGTGTTAGAGAAGTCTATTGCTATCGTGGGAGGCAATGCAGAGGAAAGCTAGAGCATCCTTACACAATGCAGCTTCTTGTTAGTGACCCTCCTTTAATCTCTACAAGGTATCTCTTTCTGAAAGTACAAAGGGGAGCAGGTGATGGGCAGGGATGTTTGAGCTGATACCATGCTCACCAAGGCAGCACACAAAGCAAGGGGGTAAGAGTCAAAGTTCCTTTTTAAGTAAGTTTTGATCTTCTGCTCCACAAATTCTTTTGGAGAACCTTCCCCATCAATAAGCATCAAAGTTTGGGTTTTTCTGCCCTCAAATAATCCTACCGAGGGGAAAGATGGGTGAGAATCTTTAGGACAGAAAGGAAGTCAACAGTTTTGTCTGCTATCGTTTCAGAGATGTTACCCTGGAAAATTCTCACCAGCGCAGGATGACCTGGATTCAACGCTTTCCTTAAGAGATTCTGACATGGGACAACAGGATCTACTTTCCTTATGCTTCTTCCTCTTGAAGTTGTCTCAGCTACACTACAGGTAAAGCCAGCTTGAGGGTGAAATGTTATCAGTTTGACGAAGTTCCCAGGTCTCTGAAGGAAGGAGTCCAAACATTGGACTCAAGAGTTCCCCTTCCGCAGAAATAACTTTTCCTTAAAAAAGCAGGCAGACAATTTGGGGACAGAGGGAGAGCTAAGAGGAAGAGAAGAAGGAAGAAAAGAAAGGAAAAAGTATTTGCAGCTTTTAGGTTTAGAAAAACCTAAAGAAAACTATCTACTGTGCTTAGAAGAGGCAGGGATTCATGGCAAGGTGCAGCAGACGTCCGGGCAGGACCAGTCACATGGACCACGTGCTGGCATTCCCCTTCAGTCCTCCAATGTTGTTACAGCAGCTAACGTGGCAGGAAGGTGGGAAAGACAACTGAGGACGCGCCGGGGGCTGCCGGCATTGCCGCCCCGGTGGGCAGGCCAGCGCAGCAGGGGGGCGGGAGCATTTCCTGCCCATGGGAAAGAATTTGACAGAGTGCCTCAAAGCACTTCCCCAGGATAGGGACTGGGCAGGAGAGGAGACAAAGAGGAAGAGGAGTGAGGGGGAAAAGCAGCCAGACACAAATCAAAGAAAGCTGACGTACTTTGAGGAAGAGACCCCCTTGGGAGAGAGCTACCAGGAAGACCTCTGTGTGCACATGTAGGGCCAGGACATTGGGGAGGAGGGCCAAAGGGGTTTACAGGAGACATCTAAGACAAATCAGCAAGGCATCCTCTTGGAGAGGAGGATGAGCCTCTTTCCTGCAAGCGTGCCTCAGAAAAGGCTGGTAAACTCAGCAGTTCCAGGGGTGATGGAGCCATTGGATTCCCGAGATACAGAACTCTTAGCAGTACTTACACTGTTTTACAGAAGGTCATACCCACTCAAATCTCAGTTGTGGTTAAACACTCTTATGCAAGCTAATAACCTGTTTGCTTTCTTCCTTACTCAGAACCATTCCTCCATTAAATGCCCCCCCAAATCTCTTCTAGAGACATAAACTTCTTTTCCACATATCCATGACAGGACTGTTTTAAAGTCAAAACACACACACGAACACATACAGTTACACACACACACACAAACACATTTTCTTGTCTGCCAAATATCAGCTACAGTGCATTTCTTATAGTGGAGCTGTCAGTCCTTATACAGATGGACATCTACAGAAATATATTAAAAAATTAAAAAAATTAAAAAAACTCTCGACAATTCCTTAACATCGGTGGCAGCATGCGTCACTGTAAATGCTAAAGCCAGCTGGTTTCCCTAGTAGTCTCTGCATACCTTGTTCATTGTCACTTGTTTTGAGGGACTCTTCAGACCAACTTCTATTGCTTTTGGCCTCTGACCTTTTCTTGGTGTGCCTTTCTTCTGTGAAGTCTTTGACCTTTGCAGTGGCCTCTGGCTGAACAGCCTCAGCTAAATCTTTCCTGCTTTGCCGGCCCAACTTGCCGGACGGGGATCTCTCTGGTGACACCTGCTGCTCCCATAGTTCCCTAAGATGCTGCAGGTGACGCTGCTTTTTGGGATGGAGCCCTGTTAATTCAATGCACACCTTCAGGTTGGTCACCTCATTACAATTGGGCTCTTCTAAGTGGTTAGAGGAATTGTTTGTCATTTCCCTCTCAGGCCAGTCATCTAATGGAAAAATAACTAAAAATTAATCAAAAAGCCCCCTCAACTTAAAACAAAAGCTACATTTCACTTTCGGGGCATATAGTCTCAGCTTTACCACCACACTATGCATTTTAAAGGTTCGCTCATTAAGGGTTACATGCACTACAGTAACTTGCACTGCTGTGGCTACAGTGTCCAATGACTACTGCTTTACCCTTATATACCAAGGTTTTTTTTGAGAGAGAGATATATACATATATATATATATACATATATATACACATATATATAATTTTAAGTGAAATGACAGTGCTCGCATTAGTAACTATCAAGTTCATAAATGGAAACACATTAAGCCAAAGGGACGTTCCTTTCACAAGACATTCCTTGAGAGAGACCAAAGGAAAATGCTTATTTACCTTTGCAGATCTTCTTCTTTTTTGCCTTTGATATAACTTCATCCTGCAGTTCATCCATAAAGTTTTCGTGCTGGCTGCCATCATTTTGCACTCTCTCACCAGAGTGTTTACGCTTCCTGTCCAGACGTGGACATGGATGTTGGCCAATATCTTCTGTTGGCTGGTCTTCCGCTTTTTCATATATAGAATGTCTCTCTAAATAACATTTCTCATTTGAGAGCTCTTTTTCCTCTGGAGTTTCAAGAAAGTGACCTTGGTTGTTTTCTGTACTAGCAAAGTTACCTAAAAATAAAAGACGAGACATAATAAATACAAAACAATGCATTGTAAGAAAGTTATGTTCTCTGATCTCTTCAATGTCATTCCCTTACCGGCACATCTCCATCACGACTTACGGTTTACAAGGCATGCAAATAAACACGAAATTGTACTTCAGATCAAATCTCCTCTGGTCAGCCTAAGACGGCAGTTTTCAACAGTTAAGCACTAATCCCCCCAAAATGCACATGCTTTGTGTTGTTTTTTTTAAATCAATATAAGTACACAATTCATAATACATGTATCCATAGAAACATCAAAATACGCTTTTTTAAAAATAAAGAAAAACCTTCAGATATCGAAAGCACAGACCCTTTTCAGAAAGCAACCTCACTCCCAAAAAACCTTGACAAGCAGTAATCCAAGCTTCGCTTTGCAAGGACTTTTTTAATAAATACTTCCTGATGATAATAAAGTAGTCTTTCACTAATTCAGAGTCTTTCTCTGCTTCCTGCATCGAATGCAGATCCTGAGTAAAGGCATTCGCCCCTTCTTCTGGGGATACAAAAGGGAAATACAATGCGCACACGCGCACACGCGCACACACACACACACACAGAGGAATACCACTAAGAATAGCGACAATATTTTACAAAAAGCACTACTTGAATTTAAGGTTATAAAAAGACTTCCTCACTTGAAGTGATCAGCCAGTCACTGTTATCCCATGATCTTTGTCACCTCCTTTTAAAACAGACCACACTTATTCAGGGTGTATTTCCAGCAGCAGTGACCAGGTAAGCCTTGAAAAGCTTACTAGAAACTAGCCTCACGAACTAGCACAAAAATACCTATGTCGCCATGCTCGCTGTGGAACTTTCAGCCTCCCCCCCCACAACGAATCTTCCTTCCCCAAATTTGGAGAAAGCTTAAGCAATTTTAAATGGATGCTTGACTTCAAATGGCATTTAATCATTGTCTTGAAGAGGTATTCTTTCTTGGGCTAAACCAAACTAGCTGGGACACGATTAGGCAGACATGCCGTACAGAGTGCAACGCTGTTAATCAGCTTCCTATTTACAGTTCTCACCAGCAAGTTGGCTTTCCCATGCTTTTTAGCCATCCTGGCTAACTGTTATATTCTTTTCACACGTCTGCTGCTGTTTGGCAAATTGTCTCTATTCTCTATTCCACTTCCCAAGGGCTTAACATCCCTTTTCCTTTTCCTCCTCCTCGCCATCTCTCCTTCTCTCACTTCCCTTCCTGCAGATTCACTTCCCTTCCTGCAAATACATCTGCTCTTTTGCTCCCTTGACTAGTTTTCCCATCCCTGGCCACTCTGACAACTCCTTTTTCCATCCCTTCTCCCTATCCTTCCCCTCAAAACTTACTCGGCCTCCTCCCCCTTACACCCAGCTTTCAGCTTTGGCTCGTCCCCCTGCCAGGACAGCCACTGTCCCCTGTCACCAGTGGCCTCCTCTCCCCTCCCACCCTGACACCTCACCAGCTCCCCCCACCACTATCTAGGCGGTGGCAGCCCCTGGATAAGGTCCAAGCACGTTCACGTTTTTATCTTGAGAGCACCTTCCTACAGCTCTGCCAACACCTTCTGGTTTCACGACCATCCCCAAAATATCTCTAATCAGCAATGGAAGGTGAAAAAAAGCCTCTCTCTGATGAGAATTTTCTTCACCACAACTTGGAAAAAAGCTCTGTGTAGTATCTAGGGCCCTGGAGATGTCTGCCGACACCAGAAGACACCACAGAGTCATTTTACACTGCTTGACAACCTGCCTGTGGTGCTACTTTAAAAACAGTGGAAGATAATTTGGCCAGGAAAAAACAAAAGTTGACTTCTTCCAGGCGAGCAGGATGGTCAGGCTTTGGCCATTCTTCTCTCCGTGAGTCCATCAGGTGTAACACCTGCTCACTTTAAGACTTTAAAATGTAGATTGTCACAGTTCTTTTGACCAGCAATGCTGACATGTTCCTCTACGAGAGTAAAGGGTCAGAAGAAGAAAACGAGTATCTTAGTAAATGACAACCATGCCTTTAAACAACCAGCATCCCCCCAGATCAGAATGAACCTGTAAACACCACACACTTGCACATCTGGCACAGAGATGCTACACAACAGCTGTGCACTATCACCACACCAACAGCAAGATGAATTTTGTTTCACGCAGTATAAAAGAAGCTGGACCAGCAACATTTTAAGTATCACTTCGGAAAGGTTTCTATCAGATTTCATTTTACAGTTTTAACACAATCTGCTATCCTTGCGCCCTTACCTAGGGAAACATGGCACGCTCAGTACCCCTGAACAGATCAGGTAAGCACACTCTCTGCCATGATCTTCGTGTTTGGACTCTTTAGGTCTCCAGCCATACCAGAAACTACACACCACAGTTCATCCTGAATATCCCTAGATTGGGGCAATTTTCCTGCTCGCAACACTGCCTAGCCTGAGAAAAGGCAGGCACATCCTGACTAATTCCCGGAGAAGCCTTTGAAGGGTCAGGAGAAGTAGCAGGCTATACAGGGTTTTGATGGTCTTAATCTTTTGGGCTTGCAGGAAATGGCAATCTAATTCCATTTCGCCACCATTGAAATCAACCGACTTTAGATTAACTCCTTTTCTATTTGCAAGAGGACTTGGCGGAGGGATGCAGGCTGCCTGGTTCTTCACAGATAGTCAATGCTAAAAAATCAAAAGGAGGGGAGAGACATTTGCTTTAACCTCGTTAACAGTTCTTCGCTGTCGTCATTTCTTCTGGGGCACTGCGTGCTGCAGAGAACAGCGCACGTCAATTGAAGTTTGTCCAGAAAACGAGTGGTAGGTCACCACTGACAGCAGTGCCCCTTGCTGCCACCAGGTCTGCAATACCCTTGTCTCTGCCACCCGGAGTCAGAAACACAGTTACGTCCTCGCCTGAAGCCCCCTCAGATGATCACATCTCTGCTGCCGCCAAGCTAAAACGGCCTCTCAGGGACCACCTACTGTACGTGCGCTTCTGAAATTAGGAATATTATATGCACACATTTCTGAAGTTAAGACCATTAGACGAGTGATACCTCCATGCATAAAACCATGTACTAAATGCACAATCATCCTGCATCGACACTGCAAGCCAGAGAAAGCGAAGCCAGGGAACAACACAGGACGCTTAGTTGCATAACTGCACCGCTGCCTGTTTCCTCCCCATTCTACTCCGCTCTATTCCTCCCTATTCAACTGTATTTTTACAGTAAAAGAACAAAGGTTAGTTTCTGTTCAGGACATCATATAACCCACGTGCTGTCATGCTTCTCGCGCAGCTTGCAGCGACACGTCACTGGTACGCTGACCAATGGTGTTAGGTGCCCAGAGGTTTCTCTCCTCGGCACAACGGCGACAGCTTTGCAGAGCACGGCGCCGATGAACTCTATTAATATTTTACCACCAGATTCCACTCTGTCCTCAAACTGTTTTGCAAGCAACCTGGATCAGACACAATGTCTCCCCAAATTAAGATATAAAAGTCAACTCAAAGCACAACAACATAAGCATATCTCGCACGCCCAACAAGGACAAGGAGAATTTATTTGCTTTTGTTTCCCCCCCTCCCACATGCATCTACAACATCCTTTTCTCTGCCCAAGGAAAAGAACAACAACAAAATACTCTGAGTTTTCACATCATCGCTATTCACACAGCGAAGAGGTAGCCAGAAACATACTAAATGCTGAGTTCTCATAGCAACACACCTCTCCGAGCAAGGAGATAAACTCTTAAATGCATTCGTTTCTCACCACTCGAGCACTTGCTAGTCCTGCAGCAGCTGTGAGAACCAGTACCAACAACTCAAACCCTTTCTTACTGTCCTAGAAAAGTAGAAACAAGGAAGAGTTAAGAAGATGCTTCTTCACATAACATTTCTGCCTGAAGCAATATCTCCTTAATGCACTGCTTAAGATCGCACGAGAAACAGTTATACACACGCGCACACACACTACAAAAAGAAAAGAAAAAAAATACAAATTTTCCTTCATTTTTCCATCTTCCTGTTGCTGTCAGCACAAGCCCTGCTTGCGAGCAGGGTCTCCCATGCAATGCAAACAAGGAAACACATCTTAGTATTTAAGCCGTGATTCTTTTGTTCAAATAACATGGCAGCTAAAAACAGCTTTTCCTCTTCCCTTAAGCAACCTCTTCTTGCACTCACTTACGCAAGGTACCTTTTATTTTTTAATCATCATTCCAACTCTTCATTCATTAATGACTATCCAAATGCTAAAAAACTGTATTCAACATCAAGCTCACAACACAAGTAAAATAATTCAGTAAGTCACCTGCAACATCAAATTTTAGGTATCCCATGGGGCAGAGGAAATCCAGTTGATTTTGTTTTCTGTTCAAAGCGTCTCTGCTTGGGAACTTTCCATATTTGTTTCCTTCTGCCTAAGTCTACTGCACTGAACAAACAAGCAACTGCCATCCTCCCTGCAGAGACTACTTTCTTTTTTGCACTCTGTCCCATTGCAGGAAGGTGACACTGACCAGGGCAAAGGACATATTTACTGTTTCAGCCTTTCATTTGTCCAGGTATACACGCAGCCCAGAAAAAAACAAAAGCAACCTATTACCATGCTACGTGCCAAGGGCCACTGGCACTGAGCTCCAATGCTGCAGACGTGTTCTTAAACACTCTCGCAAATCACGGCGTTTCACTTTCACACACAGACACTGCTCTAACTTCTTCCTCATAACCCCACACCTCAAGATCAGGTTTTATTTTTTCCTCAGTTTAGGATTAAGTGGGCAGTGTCTTCCTATTGTAAAATTAGATAAACGGGTAATTATGTTTCTTGATCAAGAAATTCACAGCTTGTAGAATTTATTCAATCTTTCACACTTCAGTATGATTTTCAGTACTGCTAGGAGAGCTTTGCTACATACCAACATGCAATCATCACATGCCCATATTGATGTGTATGTCTATGCCAATAGCTTAAATCACTTGATCTCTGAACAATTCTGTGACTCATGACATATGCATCCCATAATTTATCATGTTTGTGCTACGGCAATGCACCATAGAAGCACTGCCTCAGCAACATTTACAAGTCACCTTGGCAACAAAGCAGCTTCACTGCTGTTCTCGTAATGCCCAGCAAATCCTAAACAAGATGGGAGAGAATTAAGACACTTCTAGTTTACCCCTTGGCTTACTTTTCTCATTAATGAGGTAATACAGTGACCTCTTAAATCAGGTGTGAATCTTTTTACCCTTCTCCAGAAGGGAAGATGAAGCTTAAGAAGACTTTCTCTCTCATGGAAAGCGATGCACTGCCAAGCCAGAGAAAAAGTTTACAGAATCAGACATTGAGCAAAATCTTTCATTCGCTTCAAAAGAAGTCAGTACGTATGCCATACAACAAGGAAAATTACAAAGTCCCAGGTGAAGCTAGAAGAAGAGTTTGTATACGATCTGATGGCCCTGTAAAGCGTCGTCTGCCTTTGTTATTTAGCCATTGCTGTTGTTGTTGTATTTGCAGCAGATGCACCGGAGTCAAGGGGGCCAGCAGCTGTTACGGCCCTGGTCCTTCGCTATGGTCCGCGTACAGGGAGGGCAACTGTGCAGCCGCCGGAGCAGACGAGCCCCGCGAGTCCATCGCATGCGCTGCAGAGTGAAAAAATCGCAGTTTCTATTGTGGTTTCCTCTTCCCCATCGACATCAGCCAGGTAAAGTGCTCCCAGCAGGGGTCATGTGTCAGAAYAGCTCGTCAGTTCTGTTCCTAAATTCCCCGCTTACGTATGTAAGATAGCACTGCTTTACTTTTAGCCAGACATAGATGAATGCTACATAAAACGGGATGAAACATCTTTGCAGCATCGAGATGCCATGCAGGAGGCAGAAAGTAAAACAAGAGAGGTTACAAACCGTGAACCATTTCAAGCGAGAAAGCTTTAAAGCCAAACACAACAGAGTGGCTAGAAATTGGAGAAAAGGGGAAGAAAACAGAGTTTCTCCTGTGAAAAATTGTTCCAGTTCTCACTGGTGATAAACTAAAGAGACCAGCAGGCAGCACGTATCACCCCTTTGCCCGTTAGCTGGTTAGAGATGTGTCAGGAGTCCCCCAAGCAGCTCAAGCTACACCAGAGTGCCAAACCACTATACTAGAGGCATTCAAGAAGTGTGAAACTCTGCTTCCTGATTTATCAGCTGTTATCCCGAGGGGCAGGAGGTGAAACACCGCGATAAAAAACTTTTACTGAGAACTGAATCTGTACCTGTAAGTATTAGCTACTGTACGCTTGGGCGTACGAAAGAGGAGCTCCCTCAGCAGAACAGATTTGCGCTTTTAGAAGTTTATAGATTCAGCCAAACTCCGAAATATCCTGTCAATTCAGAGCTCGTTAGTAGAGCAGAAGAACAAACTAACACAAGACTGAACATAAATAACTGTTGGAAGCAGAGAAAAGTAACAGTCTCAAACGCATTTTAACCAGCAGACTCAAGAGCCAGAGATCTCACTAAACGATGAATTTAAAGATGCACCACACAGTCAGCGCCGTGTTTTGCAAGGGTGGGCGGGTTAAAGAAACGCTGATCCTCTCTCAGGTCCTTCCCCAGAGCAGGCTGTGCCCCGCTGGCCCGGCAGCCCCCGGCACCCCATCCCTGGCCCCACAGACCACCAGCCCCTCTCCCTGCACAGGGACCCAGCGGCATCACCCGGCTGCTGCTGCGCCCCAGGCTTTGCAGCGCGCCCAGGATGCTGGACCGAACTGAGGACGTCGCAGAGCCCTCCGAAGAGCAAGCAGGGCTGCGGCGACCCGACCGCAGCTATGGGGCGCAGCATGGGGACCGCCAACACAGCCCTGCCTTCCTCCCCAATACCTCGTACACCTGAGAGGGGGGACCGGGCGCTCTGCTTCCAGCTCAGCCTCTCCGTTTTCCACACTGGTACTTTCTCCATTTCAACAATTAAAACTTTCCCTCACTATTTTGCCAGGCCAACTTTTGCTCATGCTGTTATTTCAGCGACAGCAATACCGCAAGTAACTTGATTTAGGTGAGTAACTGAGCAAGTACAATTGACCAGCATGCTCTCTGCCAAAAGCATTAAAGAAAGACCAGAACAATAATTCAAAGTTATTAAATTGCCTGAATGAGATTTTCTACTAGCCTTACTCATGAATCTCCACCTGCAGAAGAGCATGCCCAACAACTAAGTTACACAAGTACACACACACACACACACACACACACGACAAAGTCCTCTTGTTTTGCAATACTCTCAGCATAGGTTTTTTTTTTGTGTGTAGTTAAAAAAAAGTAGCAGAGGGGGGATTAGAGCTCCTTAATTACTTAGGTATAAGTAAAACAGTTTAGAAAGTGATGGAAGCCAGATGCTTACCAGGAGTCCAAAAAAAAAAAAAAAGTGATTTTGCTTACATAAATTTAAAAAACGCTAATACAGTTCATTTAAGTTTGCCTTTCTTTTAGGCCAGCAGAGGTAGCAAGAACTTTCCACCTTGCCACAGCCTGGAGAGAACAACTAGCGCCACTGGCCCGATGGGGAATTTCACAGCCTCCTGCCTGCCCTCAAGGACCTGTGTCGGCCGGGTGCACCAACCCCGGTCACCACACCAAGCGGTCATCCGGGCAAGCGAGTTACTCGTAGTTTGGAGTTTTACAGCCACAGGCAGAGCAGGTAGGTTATGGGCTTTCCTGCACCCCATCGTCCTTCCCTCCTTTCTCCCTGCTTTGCCTTAAAGTTATGCTTTTGGTATTTCACTGCATTACGGCATCTTCAGGAAGATAAACTCCTCATTGCTCGAAGCCTCCCCCTCTTTCCCCACCTCTTCTCTTTTCTGCATTTACAACATACCCTTAGATCTTTGCTTTCATTTTGGTTGGTTGATGAGCTACTTCATTATTAAAAGAAGATCTCTTTAAGACAATAACTTTGGTGACAGTTATCATCCGAAAAGCAATAATGCTGACAGATGCAACTGTAACCAGCAACTTGAAGACCCAAAAGTAAGCACAGAGAGCAACGGATGTCACAGAGGTGTCCATACCTACAGAGGCCAAGCTTTGCAATCTCATACATTACTTATTCTAACCAATAACACCCTGATGATATCAAGATTACGCTGCACACTTCAGAAAGCCATCCAAATTCGCTTACATCTGTCATTGTCATTTTGGTCAGCAATGGCATCTTCCAGAGCGACAGACTTTGGCTTCTTTTCACTGTTTCCTTTCAAGTTTTCCCAGTCTGCCTGGCTGAATCTGCAGACCTCTGAGTCTTTGGTAGCTGTTTGGCCTTCTCTCTCTTTCATCTCCAACTCTGAGAAGCGCATCATTGCACGCTAGAAAGAGAATTGATATGAAAAGAAAAGTCTTGCGATAAAAGCTATTTCATTTACCTTACCTTATATGAAAGTATTTCCAAAGAAAAATCTGCTCAAAATCAAGGTTTGAGATAGGTATCTAGTGTAAGAGTTTAAAATACCTGACTTGTAAAACAGTATAAAAACTTCTAGTATCTATACGTAAATATCCACACAATTCTTTCATATATATGTATATACGTATATATAAATATATATATATAAAAAATGTATACTGTATATAAAAACAAAAACATTCCATTTTGGAGGTAAAAAGAGACAAAAACAAAAACAAAAAAACACAAAACTGTACAATGAATAAAGACGACCATGGCCCACAGACTTCCCTTTGTGTATTTGGAAATGAAATTTAACTCAAAGGTTTATGTAAGAGTCTAGTAATAAAAATTTGAAGAACTGACCTCACAGTAAGCAGCAGGTAGACATAAAATACTGTCCTCTTGTAATCCTTCCATCTATGTAATTAAAATGGGCACTCAATGGATCATTTAGATAATTTCATCCATTTTTATAAGCATAAACCAATTCTTTTCTTAACAATGCAAAACAATTTGGGTTAACTCAACTGTTCATTAAAAGTAAAATACCTTAAGGATATTCGTATACAATATCTGACTGTCATCCCTCAACATCAAACTTCAATACTGCTTCTACACTTTACTACGTATTTGCTCGGTGAAAACATTGCATAAGACCCACTAATACATGGCTGCTACTCCTCTCCACCAAACATCACGTTCGGCATACTAATCAGAACTTCTGGATACACTTTGCTATCTGACAGTACCGGCCAACTGAGAAATTACAGCAATCGCTAGCTCTAACATAACATGCATTCCTTTYTGACTCCCCTCCATAACTGCAAAAACATTTAATACATACATTAACATTTTAATCAGATCTTATTAAAAGCCCTTTAAAACTTACTAGCGAACACATAAATAAAATCCATATACATTATTATTTACATAACCTGACTTTAATTAACAAACTTGTTTTGCCTTTTAAAGCCATTTCTGACCAGTATGCCCTAACCAAAGAAGTCTTATTTCCCCACCTGTGTTGCTTATATCAACTTTAATACTTGACTGCGACTTACAACAGAGAAATAATTAAAAAGCGCTTTGGTYGTTAAACCACGCGGACTCACCTGTAGCGCCCGCTGCTCTCGGCTGAGTTGACTGGAATCTGCATACAGTTCGGTTGTGACACACTTGAATCGATCACCTACATAACCAGCAGAGTTTGCAATTCTTTTTGCCAATTTAGATGGCTTGGGTTTCAATATTTTGCCATCAGCAGATTCTGCATCATCAGTCCCATCTTTGGTATACGCCTGATTAGTTTCAAGACTCGACTGTGTATTCCCCATACAGAATTGTTTTGCATCGTCCTGCACTTTGCCAAAAGACATAGCCGGGCCATCATTCTCATGAGCAGTTTCCAAGAAAGCTGAAGAAGGCTGAACTGATACTCTCTCTTTATTTTGGCTTACAGATAAATCTTCTTTCCTTAAGCTGAACACTGATGAACTCTGGGCTTGCTTAAAATTATAGGTTTCGTGAAGATCATTATTTCTTCCAAACTCCTCTCTCATTACAATAAAATCCCTGTGCTGAGACGCTTGTTCTACCTTGTGCTTTGTAGGGTCATTAGTCTGATTACTGCTTTCAGTAGCAAAGCCGGTTTTCGTTAAATTTGCTTCACTTTTATCATCTTGCTCATCTCGTAAAAGGTCTGGAAAGAGGTGTTTGTCACTTTTGGCAGAGTTTTTACTGTGGCTGGAGCTTTGGTGCAATTTCACGTTCTTGTCATTGGGTACTTCGAAATGCATCTTCCCGCTGGGTTCGAGGAGCTCTGGCAACCTGCTTCTTAGAGCTGGATCCTCGTAGCGGAGCCTCTCATGAGATCTCGACCTTCTTTCCGATTTCTCATCCTTGTTCATCTCCAAAGCCGAATGCGGCAACAACATGGGATGCACCATCCCCATCCCCAGCGCATCTTGGTAGGTCATGAACTCCCCCCGTCCCGCTGGCAGGCTGTAGGGAAGGCCAGGTTTGGGAGCCAGGTGTCCAGGGAAGAGGCTGCCGTTGGGCAATAAAACTGGATGAGGATACACAGGTCCTTTTCCATGTAGGGATAAAGGGCTTATAGCTATACCCTCCGGAACCGGATACGGGAGGTAACTTCTCGGATAGGGCAAAGGTGGAGAGCGGAACGCCTCGTTTGGTGGCAAAAACATGGGACTCGATGCAAGCGCGTTCTCATTTGCTTTGAAATTAGCTTCCTGACTACAGGATTTAGTCACTTTATTGTTATGCTTTGCCGGTGTCACCGCAGGCTGCCCTATATGCTGTATGACAGAGGCGGTGCTTTCCGTAGAGTTCCTGGTTGTCTTAGTGCAATCTACGTTAGCATTTGGAGCTGGTGACGCGGACGCCGGCCGTCCCCCAGTTGTTACAGACCCTGAACTATTGCTGACAACTGCCTCCGTGCCACCCATCCTGGGGCAAGAAGAACTTCGCTGTTGTGGTATCACCCAGTCTAACGCCTTGTTTTTCAACTGCACGTTTTTTCCGCTCTCCTCACTGGGACTTGGGCCAGGAACAATCCAGGAAGATGATGCTGTGCTGATTATTTCAGGTCTATAGATGGGACAACCATTTCCAGGAGGAAGAGTTTCTTTCTGAACATCGCTTCCAGGTATGAGYGACCCGCCTCCAGCCCTGCTGTGAACCAACACGGTTGGCGTCATTTTTTTAATATGGTCCGATTTGGTGGTTTCTGCATCAACAACTTTTGCCGACAAGTCTAGT
Organism: Apteryx rowi; assembly: GCF_003343035.1. NCBI lineage: Eukaryota > Metazoa > Chordata > Aves > Apterygiformes > Apterygidae > Apteryx > Apteryx rowi. Next base: position 963,437 of record NW_020449975.1, read on the forward strand.
GGTTTGTCTGTGACATCTTTGGTTGGAGTCTGCTTTTCTAGGAGCGGAGGCGACCTGCTGTCTTTCCGGTCGTGACCGGCTTTCCTTACGTGTGGTGTAGCTTGCTGTGGGATTTCACCAGTGTCACTCGTTTTGGGAAGCTTCCCATTAGGCAGCCTCGAAGGCGGGAACTCGTTACTTACATTCATGTATGGCTTTGGGAGCGTGACTGATGAAGAGGGAGACGTGGTAATTCTGGGAAAGTGTTTGTGAAACTCGGCGTAGGCGTCTCCGACCTGCGCTGGCAGAGGAACGCGGGGGGACGGCCGGGGCGAATGCGACAGCAGCAAAGCTGGGTCCGTCGTTATGTTCGTCGGAGCTGACTTCGCAGCAGAGACTCGGGGCTGTTTGCTGTTCTGGATGTGTGGATAGGCATGTGCGTCAACGGGGTTGCCGGGACTGACTCCCATCTTCCACGACAAGCTCTTGTCCGGACAGTGCACCAAGGGTGGGATCGCTGGGGATGCCGAAGCCGCCGAGATCCTCATGGGCGACGCGAGGGACGAGGGGATGTGGGGGGTAACGTAATGGGAGGGTGGCAGGTATAAAAAACGTTCACCGTTCGTACACACGGGCGAGTAAGCCAGATGTTGCGGTAAGCTGTAAGTGGACTGCTGAGGTAGCAATGCCTTGTACATGTTCAATGAATACTTATTTGGTGAGTCAAGAAAAGGATATATAGTGGGCGTAGCACCCTCCATATACGGATTTACCCAGGGGAGCCTTAGGTAACTAGCACCATTGACGCTGAGAGGACTTTGCTTGTCACTTGCGGTTCTGTCCAAACCTAGCGTTTCTCCTGACGGGACAGAGGTTTTTTGTATTCCAGGTGGTGTTTTGTATATAGCGCTGAAGCCATTTGGGGCTTTTCCAGAGACAGCTGCATTTTCTACCGCTTCAGAGGGGTTAGATTTAAACTGTATCTCTGGATTTCTTTCAGGAGTAAATCCAAGACCAGCTATAGAACTTGTAGCATCCCGTGATTTTTCCGAGCCAAGTCCACATAAACTGGAATAGACAATACTACTGGGGACTCTGAGTCCTTCTCGCATAAGTCCAGACCTGTCCATACTCAGAGCCGCGAGACTGTCAATGCGATGTGCTGTAGTGGCATCCACCTTTACAGAATAAGAAGTATGTTACTTTCACATTTCGCTAAAATACTACTACTCACTCACGCTACAGATATGCTCCGATTTTAAAGAGAAACAATACCAATGCAAGTACATTGTCCACTGTGGAAAAAGTACAGAGGTTGATCACATGGGAGAATGTGAGAACAGGAAGCTACAGAACAATATGTATCACCACAAATGTCAATAAAATCTTTCTACATCCAAAATTCACTAACTAGAAACAGAGGTTTGAGGACCTAGAGCCTCTCCAGCCTAGATGCCGGAACTGGCATCATCGGTGGCACTGCTCCCACTCGCAGCCCCGTGCTGCGGCTGCCTCGGACTCCTGGGCCCCAGCCAAGCGAGAGGATGTGGGGTGGGAATGCGGAGAGCAGAGCTCGCAGGAGAGCGGACGGGGAAGGAGGGGAAGCCTCTCCTCCTCCTCCAGGACCTCCCTCCTCTGCAGCTCTGCTTTGGGGCTGGCCACTGCCATGCGATTCGCAAGGTAAGTTTTCTAAGCAAACAACACGAAGAAAGAAATCCACCATCCCTTGACAGCACAGCGCCGAATCACATTTCCACTCGTTGCTCCCCGTGTGCTCTCGAAGGGGAAAACTGCCAACTTTGCTGAAATGCTGATACACTTAATGATGACACGAACTATTCTTGTTAGACACACTGGTATGCTACATGACATTATCCGTAACAGAGCAAAAGTAAGAACGTGATGTCATATGACAACATACACTGCAAAGTCAAGAGATTAACAAGATAAATAAGCAAAGTCCAATTTCACTGTTTCACGGAAACAATTTGTATGTGCCCAAGCATAGTTAAAATTGCAATAGCAAGGTACTTTAATCATTTCTCCAAAAGGATCATCTAAAAGCAAGGCGGGGTTGAAGCTGATTCAGTTTCAGCTATTAATTTCTTACCACACTGTGATTCAGGTGATTTTCTTCCCTCAACTCCAGTCTGCTTTTCGGTGCATCGCCATCATTAACTGGAATTTTCCTATTAAAAAAACACAACCATGCTATTTGAAAATATCCTGTGTACTTCTTATCATACAAGATTATATCACTGCCATATTTTGATTTCCCTAGAGAAGCCCTATATGATACCATACTTATCCTTCCGTGCATTAATGCACGGTGACTATTTTAGAAAGTAAGGACCATTTGGAAACAGGTACAAAGTAAAAAGGGGTTTGACACTAAGAACGCATTGAGTACATTTCTGAGCAACCTCACCCAATGCAAGTGATTTTTGTTAAGGTTTCCTATTTTGCTTCTCCCCCCCCCTTTTTTTTTCCAAGGAGATTATATACCATTTTAAACATACCCTACTCATGTGCCATCCATAAGCACTGCAGAGGAGAAAATTAAAACGCACACACTAATATCATACAAACATCAGCTGTTCCATGCTAAAGAGGGAGCTGTACATCTGTGCCATACCAGTGTTGCAGCACTGGGACTTGTTATCACAGAAAGCACCGATAAAGAATATACCTTAGTGCCAAATTTCAAATCCCAGGGATAAAAATCGCTGACATGTAGCAGAAGGAAAGTTTCATCATTACCCAAAAGAACTCCTTTCAATCAAAGTACTTAAAGGCACATCATCACCCTAAATCAGAAATGCAATTTTAATATATTTGTTTATTCATTTTTAAAAGATCTACCTTTCCTGCAAGTAGCATGTAAGATTATTACACCTAAGCAACTGGGAGGGAAGCTGGGGCTGGAAGGCGGTGAAGGCAGAAGGAGATGTTTTGGTTGTTTTCCTTCAGTTTCTGTTTGCAAATAGTTTTCCCTCCAAAGACCAAAAACTTTCCCCGGCTTCTGTGAGGCTTTTCACACAATGGTGAGAACACAGGCTCAAAGAGGAGACAGAAAAACACTGTAAAACCACACAAAATTGGCACAGAGAATTGAAAGCATACCTGAAACTTCTGCTGAGTGTTGTTTTTTAAAAAGCTGGATTTTAAGGGAAGAGGACACTGCCAAGTGCCTGCATCACCCCATTGAAAATTATTAAGGAGTATAATTTTAATCATCAAATGAATAGTATTCAGAAGAAAAAAAGTCAGAGACAAAGAGAAATTCACTTCTCGGAGATGAAAAGGCCACTGTCTCTATTTCACAGGACAAGCTGTTTGTTTGAAGGCAGAGAACGCCAAGTCACATGTATGAGCCCTCCTAGCTTATAGTTACTAGAAGAATATGCTTAGGGTTTAATTCTCCCTCCTAAATATGAAATACCAAATTAATTGTAAAAGTGCATTTAAAGGCTGCATTGGGGAGTAATCTCTTTAAAGATTTGCGTCCTTGCTTCACCRACCCAGGTTGCCTGTTAAATAGTAAATCACTGTCTGGCCTACCACTCTTGGGCACATCTTGTTTTTCTCCACCGCCATCACCCCCCTCCAACCAGGACTGGTCTCGATACACGACGGCAGCTATCTGCTCCGGCACTAGGGAAGCAAACGAACTCTGAAACCTCACGCTGCAGAATTACGGCGTGGTTCAACTTGCCAGAAGCTTAAATATTTACCTGTCTTCATTAATTCCACACATGCGGACCCTTTCATTGCTCATCCAGCTATGAACGTTGCCATACAGGGGAGTTGCAGAAAGCATGACGTCTTCTTAAAAATCGCTGCTTTTCTTCACGGTTTTATATTCTATTAAAAAGAAAGAAAAAAAAGAAAAAAAAAGTTGAGCAGATTTGTCTAGGAGGAAGTGCAAACATCACAGTGGAGCAGCCAGCCTCCCTCCGGGTAATTAATAATGAATGCAGGATTGGTGCGGGGAGTGAGCTGCCTACGTTAACCRCTAAGGGAGATACCCGGCAATAAAGGAGCAAATTGAGGGCATTTATAGGTCAGAGGAGATGGATCTTTTCCCCAGCGCACATCCACAAAATTAAGAATCATTCCAGGCTATCGACAAATAAAAGTTCCTCCAATGCATTTAATTTGAACAAGAAACGATTCAGACGGCCAAGTACATACCAGTACCCAAACATTSATCTTACGCAGGCTGAAACAATAAAGGGAGACCCTGCGCGCTGGGTGAACATTTGAAACTATGCTTGCACGCACACGCTCACAAAAGACCTGCATTAAGAATGCACGGGAGCAGGAAGTGCATTGCAATAATAGCCACATACCCTATGTATTAGCTATGCTAATTGCTGATAAAGCTTTTACGTGAGGACTTGAAACTGGAGAGGCGCTTCTACAGAAAGAATCTAAATAAAAACCTCCCCTTTAGTGTCTGCACATGACTAACTTGGAGAAAGGGGTTAAAAATAGTAAGTGGGTTGGCGAGCTCCCCACCCCTTGATTTGATTAAGCACCAAGCCCTGGTGGCTTCTGCATTGGAGCTGCTGCTGCTGCGAGTGCTTTCAGTAATTCAATGACGCCTGCTCACTCCAGGGAAAGAAATCATTAGCGGGCTCGCTGGAGAAGTATTAGCAGTCCAAGAGGATCGGCGCTGTGTGCAGCAGGAGAGGCAGGTGAAAGGTAACTGCATTTTCGCGTCCAGCGACGGAGGGGAAATGCCTTTTCCTTCTCTGCACCTTTTCTAACGCCATCTCCGCTCGCATTAAATTCTAGTTTGCTGCATGAGTGAAGTGTCAGGACAAGCTGCGTTTTATTAACAGGATTATCGCGGCGCATGATTTATTCCAGTGCAAGATTTTAATTGCTCTTTGGAGGTTGAGTTGTTTCTTTTGACTGAGCTTCAGCCTGCATCCTGCTGCTAAATGCTGGGTTAATAAGTAGGGGGAGCCTTTAATGCACAGGATATCCCTCAGCTCTTCCTCTCTCACAAAAATAGAAGCCTTGAAGCAGGAGGCATGATACTCCTTTTACACACACACACACACACACACACACAAGCCAGTAACGGGTGATTGACCACTGGGAGTTTAATGCATAACGTCTCCCAAAGCATACATGCTTCTCGAGCAAACTCATTTCCTTTGTTGGGCTACAAAATATGCAAATGATCACTTTGGCATTTAATGGGGAAGAATTCCAGATTGTGCGTTTAACACAATACTTCACACACGTTCAGAGAGATTTAAGAACTAAAACGGCAGGAAAGCCTTGTTCCCGAACACTTTTTTCTCCCCTCAGAGAGGCCTTTTGTGCAAAACTCCACGTCTGGAACAAATGTATATTAATGAAATGGCATGTTGACCCTCCTCTCTCCAGAACAGTTAGCTTTCCATAATGAAGTCCGCAAAAATTGCTGCGAGGAAACAAAAATCTGCAGAGATTAGATACTGTGCTATCATTCAAAAGGAGTTATTTCACTGGAAAGATGGTTTCTGGACAGATTTACTGTTTTCCAGATGCGCCGCTCGTAATGTTTTCAATAGAGGCAGCAGCAGCATGGAGAGAGTGATTTAGGGTTTTACATAAGGTTAGTAGCCGCCCCATGTGCTGCCTCATCCGTAAGGAATGGACACCAGCTCCGAGGAGACGGATGGGCCTCGCCAGCACCAGGGGCTGGCTGCTGTCGCCCTGTTTTCCTTCAGGGGTGCGCAAGGCCAGCCAGGAGTGCTTAGTGGAGGGGGCTGCATTCACGCTCCTCACGTCCTCGGTGGAAGTGCATCATTAAGATAAATCGGGGTGCCCGAGCTGGAGCCTGTCGATCCCCTGACGTTTGCAGATAATGCAACACCAAAGTCACGCAGGGGGCTGGAAGCGCGGCCAGGCRCAGCGGGCAAACCAGGGGCCCCCGACTCCCGCCGTGACCCCAGCAAAGCCCTGCTGGGGGCTGCCGCACGGCCAGGGTCCAGCCGGGGCAGAGCCCGCACCCCCCAAAAATCCGCCCCTCGGGGCGTGCTGCCCCCCGGAGGCGCGTACGCATTTCTAATCGCCGCCCTGATGAACTTCTTGTGAACTGTTTAAAAGTGGAGGTCTGCTGAACGAGCAGCGGCGCCACTGCCAGCCATAATTTCATTGCAACGAGCAACAGACTTTTAACTCTTCGCACGCCCTCTCCTCCCTTTTCTCGCCGCCTCCCCGCCGCCGCCGCCGGGGCGAGGGCGCAGAGGCGGCCGCACGTCCAGGCCGGCTGCGCAGAGCGGGCCCCGCCGGCTCGGCACCGCGGCCGTAAAGCCTCCGGCTCCGCTACCTCCCGGCGCCGCGGGGGCACCCTCTTATTTATATACCCCCTGAACAAATGTCCGCGGGGGCGAGGTCGTCGTGCCCCCCCCCCCCGCGGCTCGGCTCGCCCCGTCGCATCGCCCCGACGGCGAGCTGGGGCGCTCCGGCGCTCGCAGCGCGGTAGGAGCGAGCGGAGGAAATCAAGGACGCGTTTCTCTCTGCCTGCCTCCCTCCTTCCCTCCTCCTCCACCACCCACGCCAGCCCACAGCGGCCCCCCCCCGCCTCCCCCCTCACCAGCCTGCCGCCGGCGCAGCCCCGCGGCCGCCCCCGCTGCGCGGCGGAGCGCGGAGCAGGGCTCGGCCGCCGGGGAGCGCACGGCATTTCCTCCGGGAGGTGTCTGGCCGATAAAGCCATTTGCGGCTAAATATAGACGGTGATGCACGGCGGGCGGGAAGGGGGGCCGGAGGGGGGGGGGAGCGAGACACGCAACGCAACACGCGGTTCCGCAGCGCTGCCGCCGTGTGAAACCAGTTGTGAAAAGCGCCTGCAAGCACTAACCTGCCTCGCGGCGCGCTGCCGCGCCGCGCCGCGAACACCCAGCGGAGGCTCCGCGCTGCCCGCGCACCGCCGGCCCGCGCTGCAGGGGCAGCGGCAGGGCTGCAGGGGCAGGCACAGACACACACAGCGCTGTTTGGGCAGCTGATTAAAAAGGGAAACGTTTGGGTCTCCCTCGCAACGTCAACAGACTTTTGGCAGCCATTGACGCCAGCAGCAGCAAAGTTTTGTTAACACGCTCCTGGCGTGGAAACGAGAAAAAGCCGATGCCC